>NC_142928.1:100004765-100174900 GCF_046866305.1 Octopus bimaculoides
CATATATATATACATATATACATATAATATATATATATACACATATATACATATATATACACATATATACATATATATATATATATATATATATATATACATATATACATATATATACATATATATACATATATACATATATATATATATATATACACATATATATATATATATATATACATATATACATATATACATATATATACATATATACATATATATACATATATACACATATATACATATATATACATATATACATATATATACATATATACATATATATACATATATACATATATACATATATATATACATATATACATATATACTATACATATATACATATATATATATATATATATATATATATATATATATATATATATATATATATATATATGGAGAAAGGGGAGGAACACATGCACACCTAAACAACTGAATATTAAATTTGTTCTCATTTAACATATATTTTAATGAGTTGAAATGATTAGTGGAACGCATTCCATACTTATCAATTTAATTGAATCAGTGGGAATGTGGAGCAGTTCTGGTGACAATCCATGTAGAGTGAGTTGTTTAGGCATCAGATGCCTCTCAGCAATGTGCAACTTCTCCTCTTCAGTGTAACCCTGGATGGAAATGATTTCCATGCGGTCAATCAATGCAGGTGGAATAGGAGCTAAGTTGTTGGCTGTACAGATAAACAGCACTTGTGAGAGGTCAAATGGTACGTTCAGGTAGCTGGGGCTGGAGTTAAGGAAAAATATAATCAGAAACATAAGCTAGTAAATGTTGTTGTTGTTGTTACTGTTGTTGTTTATAGAACAGAAAAAAATACAAATATTATACTGTGACAGAACAACAAATTTGAAACATTGTTGTATGGTGTATCTCTTCTTTTATTCTTTTACTTTGATAACAGCCATGCTGGAGCACCGCCTTAAAGGGTTTTTTTTTTTTTTAGTCTAGTAAATTGAACCCAGGACTTATTCTTTGTAAACCTAGTACTTTTTCTATCAGTTTCTTTTGCCAAACCACTAAGTTATTGGGATGCAAACACATCGACATTGGTCAGACACACACACGTAAATACATACATGTGTGTGTGTGTGTATACATATATATATATATATATGACAAGCTTCTTTCAGTTTCCATCTACCAAATCCACTCACAAAGCTTTTGATGGGCCCAAGATGTCACACAGTGGGACTGAACCCAGAACCATGTGGTTGGGAAGCAAGCTTCTTACCACACAGCCACGCCTGCACCATGTATGTGTATATAGTGTAATTTTGGTTTTGTTCAGTTTAGCCCTGAGCAAGCAGATTAGCTGTTCGAGTTACCACATATATGTAATTCAAGATTGTAATAATGACATAGTGTGCTGTATTAGTGTAGTGTAATGAATTACTGTAATATAGAACAGTATAGTGTGATTTAGTCAAGTAGTAATTACATCACGCTGTACTGTATTATATGGTGATATAACAGCATTGTGTATTGTAGAATAGTGTGTGATGTAGTGTAGTGCAACACACAGTGTAGTTTACAACAATAAAATACAATGAACTGCAATCATGGTTCAAATAATGTTACAGATAGATACTAGTCCTTGATTCAAGTCCATAGTATATTTTAAATATTTAAATATTTCCATATAAATAGTATGGTTTGTACCAGACATGTTGCTGTTCAACAGTAATTGAATAAACTTTATAATCTCAACAATAGACAACTAAACATTATGTGAAAACCTACACTCAATTTCATATCTACAGGTTGCTCCCAAATGTTCAATTTCAAGTCTGTAGTAACAGAGATAACTGGAAATATTCAACAGCATTACCACCACTACAACATAATAAATCACCTTTCATAAAACCTAAGGAAGCATGAACCACCAATGCTGTTAGATGTGATACACAAATTGGAAAAAAAAAAATGCAGATCTCACATGTCCAGTCTGACACATTTACTTCAACACGGCCAAATAATTCATGGACTGAAACATGGAATATCTACAGTACAAAATCTAAAGTTTTACTCTAAACAATTGATTGAGTAACTTTGTGCTGTATATTTGTTCCCAAACATTTGACTGGAAACCTTAGTGCCAAAAATTTACAACTAAACATTTTATTGGATATCTCAGTGTCACAAATATATCTTTCTGTCATGGATTTGCTAAGCAACATTTGACTGGTTGCACATTATAGATCTACTCAAAAGCAGTAGACTAAATCTACACAACAACAACCAACAATATCAGTAACACTACAACCCATCAAAGACTCTTTTTACTTGACCTATCAACATAACAGTTAAATCTATACAAATTTCTGTTTCTAAAACAAGGACTACATGTTTGGGTGCTAAATCTAAGGAGAGCAGAGCATGCTACATAGGCTAGCCAGGACTGAAATGTTAACTAGTTTAAGCCATAATAATGCACATCTTGTGTTCTTTCAAGTAACACAATGGACAGCTTACTCTCCCAAATATTCCCTAGGCAGCCCAAATCCTAGATATCACAGTAGACAGCTTATACTTGTCAAAGCATAATGGACATCTTATACTCTCAGTAAGAAACACAGAAATACTCTAGATAATAGATTTCGAATGTAGATTTTATATTTTCAAACAACACAGCAGATATGTTTAAGTAGCAGACAACCACAGTAAGCCACCTTACACTCCTAGTGAGAATTAACTGCAAAAGGATACTGATCAGTAAATGTGTGGTTTTGTTCAGGGTCCAAAACCTCAAGCAATGCAGCAGCTGGGTCTCCATGGATGCTCTTATTCTAAAATACATTAAAAAAAAGAATATAAATGTAAAAATTAAAAACTAAAAACAAAAACCAGAAAAAAAAAATAGAGAAATTCAATTCCACTTAACAATTTCATGAGTCAATGAGAAAGTAACATGACTTGCTCAATTCTCCAGGATCATATGTTCATCACCATCACTGTCAACATTTTAACATGTTTATTCCATGTTAACAAATGTTGGATACTTCTGTCATACACTACCAATCATTATGATCTTTCATCATCCCACCTGGGAAGCCCAGCATCCTAATATCTGAGCCCACCACTTCTTTCTGTATCTTACATTGTTCTCTTCTTCTTTACAAACCCACCCAACACCACGTGACCCACTATAAAAACGTTTAGCCAGATAAAAACATTGACTGATACTCAATCCTATGTACCACCAACCACTTCAACAATGGAGATTCATTAAAATTGGTTCCTGTTATTATATTCTATATGTTCAGACACCTCCCAATGTTACCACGTTTAACCCCTACCTCTAAAATGTTCTTCCCAGAGCATTCAATAAATCTCCTCCCTACATCATCAACCCCCAGCTGTAAGTAAAACTAATGTCATCTCAGAGACAAGGCCACACACTTGCAAAGAAAGACTTTATAGTTTAGTCAATTCCAATACATTACTGGTACTAACCAAACCAATAAGGGAGCCTCTATTTAGTTGCATAAACTGCTATGAAAGGCAGCCAAGACTCCCTAAAATCACAATCCAGCTTCTTTAAATTGGGAAAGACAGAGGACATTTTAGTACCTGATATGCAAAATGACAGGATGGTCATAGTTGGAATGTCTTTGATCATAGATCTGCTAGATCAGGGCTGACCTGGGTTTATACAACAACAAAATCATTTTTTTGCTTTCAACCCACAAAATCTTTCACTATAACAGAAATGAAAATTTACCATTTTATCAATCTCATCAAACAAAAACACTGGATTATTAGTTCCAACCAATTTGAGGCCATGAATAATACGTCCTGGCATACTCCCAATGTATGTGCGGCGGTGACCTCGGATCTCGCTTTGATCGCTGATACCCCCTAAAGCGATTCTGAAATTAACCAAATTAAATCATAAATTTTCCAGTTAATGTTTAATTTACTATAAATATTCAGAAACAATTACTGACAATTCCTCAATCAGAATTTTAGATAATAAACTGTCGTTATAGTTATGTGTTTGTTAAATATTTAAATGTCTGAGATGATTTGTTGATAACAAGAAAACAATTTTTCAGATTATTAACTTCAACATTTGAGATCAAACCTTTATGATAGATAAATACTTTTCCAAGAGAGAGAGAGATGTCTTACAACCTGAGCATTTTGTGGTGCACCTGAGTACGGTATGCAATAAGTTCATTATTATTATGGTTATATATATATAAACTTATATGATATCTACAAGGAAATATCTACAAGGGGACCCTGGACATGCCTTTTTCAAATCTTAGGACTCATAGTACAAGTTACTCTGATTACTTATTTTCCATGGCATATAAATCACTGAGATCACAACATTCCACCTGAACAAGATGCCAGTCCATTACAGGGTTACCCATTCACAGCTGAACAAACTGGAGTAACATAATGCAATGCCTGATCCAGGAACAGAAACCATAATCTTGCAATTGTGAGTGCAACAGCCTGACCATCAAGACGTATGCCTTCACTCTTAATGCTGCAGAATTTGATAGTAAACAATATTGCATGGGACTTTTATATCCACAATATTTCTATTACTCAATCAAACTAACTGAAACATAATGCAGACACTGCAAAAAAGTCCACATTGTGGCTAATGTTTTTTTTTCCTTTACTCATCAAATATTTTGTCTTAGGACTGCAGCTTTGATGAGGCACATCCTTCAACAGTTTCAGTTGCTCAAGTCAACCTCAGTACTTTATCTGGTGCTTTTTATCACTCTTTGTCATTTGTGTCTACAAATCGTCCTTGGATATAACTTGAGCAGAACTCAATACCACAGGATATATTTAGTTCAGCACACTGATTTTGTTCTTTCATCAATATATATATATATATATATATATATACACATACATAAGATGATGGATTCTCTCATTGTGAATGACAAATGAGGGTTCAGTAAAAGCAGTAATCATGTTCTATGGACATGAATGTCTTTTGAGGCCTGCTAGTGCCTTCGAAACCTTTTGACAAAGAGAACACACATGACAGGTTTCCACACAGTTTCCATTTCTCAAATTTCATTCACAAGGTTTTGTTCAACCTACTGTAGGAACAAGCTTCAAACTATACATACTCTAATAGTATGAAAAATTCTAGTCTTATGTGTACATATGCATGAGTAAGCCTCAAACTACATGTGTAAATTTGTAAATGCATACGCATCAATGTATGTGTGTACCTTCAACACACCTTGTGTAGAAATAAACTGAATATCACCAAACAAAATCACACTATTTCTCAACTTTTAAAATATTTCAACAGAAAGTCATTGATAAAAGCAAAGACATATATTTTGATATATTGGCTAAAACAAAATTCAATGAAATTTTCTTTGTTTTTTTCTTAAAAAACAGATAAAATGTTAAATTTTGCTCTCACCGATGGAATTCCCTTCCTAAGATATGTGCAATAGATCGCCCAATACTGGTTTTACCTACACCAGGTGGTCCAACAAAACACATGATTGGTCCTTTCAAACTGTTTTTCAGCTGCCGTACAGCTAGGTATTCCAGAACACGGTTCTTTACTTTTTCCAGACCATAATGATCTATATCAAGAGCTTTTCTACAAGATAAAATAAATGAACACTTAAAGACCTCATCAAACTCTCATTAGAATCTCAGAAACATAACAAGAAAGGCAACAATGTAAATACTATTAGCAATATTAAAATGTTATATTGTAACCATCATCATCATATTAACATCTGCTTTTCCATGCTTTCATGGATCAAATGGAGTTTACTGAGGCAGATTTTTTACAGTCACATACTCTTCCTGTTGTCAACCATCACTTATTTCCAAGCAAGGTAAAATTTTCCTATGGCAAGACATTACATGAAATGTTGAAAATGAATGACGGTTTTTGTATGACAGTAACACTCACTCACAACTGTCATGTAGTGTCAAGACAAGAAAACACAAGTATACACACACACACACACTCATATGGTGGCTGTCCACTCATGACTGAGGATGACCATCACTGATCATTAAGAACATTTTATACACTCAGACAAAATTACACTTTACACGTGTGTGCATGTGTGCATGCACACACACACACACACAAAAGCAACAGACTTCTTTCAATTTTCATTTACCAAATTTACTCACAAAACTATGGTCAGCCTGGACACTTGCCCAAGGTGCCACACAATTGGACTGAAACTGTAATCATGTAGTTGGGAAACAAACTTCTTAACCTTCCGTGGTGCTGTTCTGTATTTTTCATGGTTAGTGCAGTGGAGTATGGAGAACCCCACTCATAGTTTTAGCTATTTTTAGTACTTTTTATTACTTTATATATGTGTTCTTGAGCAATAATATTACCAAAAAACATATTCTGCAACCAAAAACAAATGAGTATTCTTTGAAAATGAAGGTCAAATAAAATAAAACTATTTTTTGATAGGGAGAGTGCTCCTTTCATATTTATAGTTTACTCATTGTTTGTACTATCCTCATCACTCTGAGCAAAGCAGTCAATGCAAATGTGCATAGCATGTTCCAAGCAGATGGGCTTATAGCACTTCTGGCAGTAATTTCTTGTCTTACAATCTTTTGACCTGGGGCACAATGAGCATCTTTGTATGGAATCTTCACAATGACGTTTCGGAGGTAATTCCTTAGATGCTGAGAAATGGTGAATCTTCTTTTTCAAGTCTTTCCTCAAATATGGGTTTGTCTTGCAATGATGGATATGGCCCTCTACCAACTTGAGTCCCAATTCCCTCAGAAACTTTCGGTGCCTGATAGCTATTTGAGAATTTGTCATGAATATATTGTATGCATTTATTCTTGCAACACTGAGTATGGTGTAGAAAACTGTAACTAGCCAATGTCGAGTATTTCTGGAAACATTGCTGATGGAACACAACTGATCCTCAGTGTCTACCCCTCTTTTAGTACTGTTATAGAAGGTAATAATCTCTGGCTTTCTTTTTTCTTTTGTACTTTCATCAATTGCAGCATCATGATGCATTGTGCTGAGTAGGACAACATTTTTACCTTTCTTGGGAACATATGAGGTCAGTGTAACATCCTTCTGGAAACCAAACAAGCTTGTGTATTCAGTTCAGCCTCTTGTGACATCAAACTGAGGAGAAAGTTCTATCCTGTTCTTTCTCAGAGTGCTAACTAATGTTAACCTATAATTCTTCAAGAGATCATCTGCAAGTCCATAACTTGTAAACCAATTATCCATCGTAATATTTCTTCCAGACCCATTTATATGAGACACCAACCATTTTACCTCTGCTGCTCCTGAATTATCTACCATAGAAGAGCCTTCTGGTTGTTTCCCCAAGTAGACCTTCATACATGACACATAGAAAGTTTTAGCATCTACCAAAATAAATATTTTTATGTCATATTTTGGTGGTTTACTTGGCATGTAGACCCTGAATGGACAGTTCCCTCTAGAGGCAGCCAGCATTTCATCTACTGTCACATACTCTGCGAGATTATAACTGAAGATACAATTATCAACAAATTTCTCAAAGAACTTTCTAAAAAGTGCAAACTTATCTTCTAGCCACCTTTCATCCTGGGTGTGGATGTCATCAAACCTCATAGACCTCAGCAGGAAACAAAACCGCTGCAAAGAACATAGTTGCTGGAACAATTTCAATTCCTGTATCATCGGTTGCCCAAATATCTTCCATATTCATTCGGTTAGCTATAAAAACTCCTAACAGATAAAGCAGTCCTATTGCAGCTTTCATTTCCCTTTTATAAGAATGTCTCTCTTTTGACTTATCTTTATATTTTCCTTGTTTACTGTCAATGTAGATATAATAGTGCAAGCTACTAATTCATTCAGAAGTTCTTGTGTGAGAAGCAAAAACCAGGAGTCCTTTGCAGCATCCACGTTTTACTGTTCCTCTTGGTCCTGGTGAATCCTGGTATATGTTGTGTGCATGTATACACCATGGAAGACATGGTGGAACTTCTTTCCAGAGAGTTTTATTATTTTTGCCTATAAACTGTTTTTCTGTGTTTCTGGTAGCCTGCTGTTCATCTTCATCATGAATTTCATCAGTTTCATCCAAGGGATCATCTAGTGAAGTCTGCAACAAGCCATCTGCTTCAGTTCCTCCCTCTTCATCTGTCATTTCTTCTTCATCTGTTGTTTCTTCCTTAGCTATACTCTCTTCTTCCTCTTCAGATTTTTATTCATCTGGTCCTTCATGAAGGAGATGATTCTGATTCATCTATGTCTAATTCTCTCTCAGTTTTTTCCATTTGTCTTTTGTAGTCCATTGCGAGGACACGAAACTCAGCTTGCGAAGACTTCTTGGGGCAAGCGAAAGCGAAATCGGGATGGCACCTGTGCCCAGCGTCGCCTTTCTGGCACTTGTGCCCGTGGCATGTGTAAGGACTTTCGAGCGAGATCGTTGCCAGTGCCCCTGGACTGGCTCTTGTGCGGGTGGCACATAAAATACACCATTTGAGCATGGCCGTTGCCAGGACCGCCTGACTGGCCTTCATGCCAGTGGCACGTAAAAGCACCCACTACACTCTCAGAGTGGTTGACGTTAGGAAGGGAATCCAGCTGTAGAAACTCTGCCAAATCAGATTGGAGCCTGGTGTAGCCATCTGGTTTCACCAGTCCTCAGTCAAATCGTCCAACCCATGCTAGCATGGAAAGCGGACATTAAACGATGATGATGATGATGATGATGATGGCATTTAGAACCATCTAATAAGAAAAAGAAAATGTTGGTCAGTTGACAATAATATATAATTTTATGCAAGAAATAATCAGCCTTTCAGATATAAAATTAAATAAGTAAAATAAACAATAATAAAGAAAAGGAAACAAAAATATATCAGTCATTAAATAGTACAGTGAATGGTACGGTGGAATATGCACAACCCCGGACACAAATAACACATGTGTACACTTCTCATCACTCAGTCAGTAACTGAGTGGAGTTGTGCATTAACTCAGTGGAGTTGTGCATTAACTCAGTGGAGTTGTGCATTAACTCAGTGGAGTTGTGCATTAACTCAGTGGAGTTGTGCATTAACTCAGTGGAGTTGTGCATTAACTCAGTGGAGTTGTGCCAAGACATTACATGGATGGACAGCACTATCACTGCTGACAGATGTAAGGTGCACATATACAAACATCACCTGGGTATGAGATATCTTACCACACCACCAGAGGGTTAACCACACAGCTCCACCTATACCTATAAAAATGATAATTATGAAGAAGCTGAGTATAGTGAAGGTGATAGGATGGTGGTTGTAGCAAAGATAGTAATAAATATACTAGTGATGATAACAATATACATTTTAAAAAGTTACTGAAAAGAGGAATGTAAATATAGAGAGAAAGATGAGAGAAAAATAGAAAAGGAAGAGAGGGAGAGAATGAGATAGGGTAGAGAGAAATAAAGAGAAAGACAATAAATGCAGTAAGTTTCAAGTGTGGAAAGTATAATAAATGGTAAAAGCGGGCATCACCTAGCTTGGACAATGTCCAATGTGTCCTTGTTGCTTTTTGACCAAGGAAGTTCCACCATAAGTTCCAGATAATTCCTGGAATAGAAAAATGTTGACATTAATTCAAATATGAAAAAAGAAGCAGTGAGAGTATAATTCACTTCCGATTTGGTTTGGGTGTGTGATATTGATAAGCCACAAAAAATGGTGGAACATCAATGTCCATTACTTCTAAATGGGATCTGGGGTGAATTATCTCCCCTGTCCATGACTTTCAGGTGTTTTAACACCCAGCGCTATGAGAGAGGAATCTCCACCACAGCAAATACACACAGTATATTTGTTAAATACATGTGGTCAACAATGTCGACATTAATATATTCCATTTCTCTTAAAGTTGAGCTAGGGCTCCTCAGTATATTACAGGATATTGTCATTGTTTTGCCCTAGGTCAGCCTTGTAACATAGGTACACTTGCAACTATGTTAAACACAATTATTATTATTATAACTGTTATTAGGGCAGCAAAGTTGCAGAATCATTAGATTTGCCTTTGATTCTTTTGGAATCAATAGAATTAAGTATCACTTAAAACATCATGCTATTGATATATAGCAGTTCAGTAGTTCCTTTGATTTCTTTCTACATCACTTTTGCTCCTCTGGCAATAGATTCCCCTTCTCCAGACAGCTATATATTATACCATATCTGCTTTGAGGCCAATTAATAATTTCCAAAGTAACAATAAGCATGTAATAGGCCTAT
Source organism: Octopus bimaculoides (assembly GCF_046866305.1). NCBI lineage: Eukaryota > Metazoa > Mollusca > Cephalopoda > Octopoda > Octopodidae > Octopus > Octopus bimaculoides. Next base: position 100,015,038 of record NC_142928.1, read on the forward strand.
AATTACTGAATTACCTTCCTTTTTAACCCTTTAGTGTTCACATTATTCTGCCATAATTAATGCTTTTTTATCCACATTGTTTTGAACTAATAATGCATTATCTTGTAGCTATGAAATTTTGATGAGGTAGCTGTTAATTTTTAAAACGATATTGTAGGGTTGGTGTGAGAGACCAGATCTGGCCAGTTTGAACATAGAATAGGTAGAATACTTTTGGCCGGATATGGCCGGTTTAAATGCTAAAGGGTTAACCTTTTTTTTTTTTGACAGTAGATCCTTCTGTATTAAAACTGTCTTTGTTTTTGACATCCATAATGATGATGTTGGCATTCCAATTTCTGTACAGTCAGTAGGAAAAAATTCTATATAGTTGAACATGTTTGAGAGTTTTTTAATCCAGAATCCCTGAATACCATCTAGTCCAGAAGATTTCCAATTTGGTACTTTCTTAAGCAGTATTTTCACTTTCTCATCTGTAATACTTTATATTCTCCTATTTTAATCAATTTTCTATTTCACTTTCAAATTTCCATGGTCAGTCTGTTTCCCTATTGTTATTATCATTATCATCATTATTATTAATCATCATCATCATCACCACTGTTATTAACAATATCAGCAGCAGCAGCTACATCACCAAAGATTGGGTCCTTGGACTTGCTGGTGCCACATTTCTGGTAGCGATGGCTAAATTTGATTTAGGCCTTAGCCCTATAGTTGTAAGGAGTTCACTAAGTCACTAAGTAATATAAGTTAGTTTTCAATGAGGAAGAAGTGGGTTCTGAGGTTTCAGGCAAGGACGCCTTCCAAAAAGTCAAATCTCTGTTCTCACTAATTTACACCATTCTGTAAATATTTTGAACACACTATTTACCTACACCAAACCATCATTAGTTTCACTGGATTCTACAGTTTCACTATTTACAATTAGTCTTTAAGAGAATACCTGAACAATTTGGTTTTAATGCCAGGATATGCAGAAATCAACCAGCTAAAAACATCCATTGTAAACTTACCTGATCATAACATGTTCTGGCATATTAGGCATCATATTCTTAAACCGCTTCAGTTCCTTTATTGCAGCCTTATGTGCACCCTCTGGCATCTTTGCAAGTCTAAAACAATATAATAAGCAATCTAACATTGTTATGTGCAACATTAATGCAGAGACATAGTAGAAATTGGTATAGTAACAAAATATATGTCACAGAGCAAAAGAGGAGAATCTTTTTGTGACTGACAACTGTGTTGAAAAAGCTACATAATTTCCTACTACAAAACCTATTATTTTATCAAACATAACTATTCATAAAACTGTAAAAAACAAAAAGTGGAGTTTCAGAATAAGTACGCCACCAGAACATTTTTTCTTGGAAATCTCTTCAGATTTCAATACTTTGAATACAATTGCAATTACTTTAAACAAGTAATTACAATTACTTGTAATTACAATTTAATTACAATTTGAACAAGTAATTACAATTTGAACAAGTAATTACAATTTGAACAAGTAATTACAATTTGAACAAGTAATTACAATTTAAAGAAGCACAAAGAGATGCTTCTAAAATTCTCATTCAGCTGAAAAAACAGGCTTCAGAAAAAAAAATTAAGAGAATAATGATTTATCCATCAATTGTTGTACTTCTTTTAAAAAAGTCACAGGTTCTCCACTTATCTTAAACTATTTATTTTTGTCTTTCAACATTCTGAGTACAAATCACACTATTTGCAGGATGGGGTGAGCTTAATAAAATCAAAGCCAAGTAAGTATCAGAGGAGGTTGTAATTGAATATATCCTTTCCCTAAAAATAAAAAAGACTTTCAAACCAACAATGAACCTTTACATGGCTGATGGAACAATTAGAAAGTAAAGGGCACAATGTAGTCCTTGATATATAATGTCTAAATAAAAGATGGGAAGGTTACAGCTGAATTTTTTTTCTTCTTTGGATAAGAGCTGATTTGGGGCTAAATAACAACAAAAGAGTTATCTATGTAAAAAAAAAATTCTTAAGCAGCATATTAACTGCATAATAATGTAACAGTGATTGCAACATTATGACATTCATTAGGTAACACAACAAACATATCAACAAGGAGAAAATGTGTACAGTTTTACACAGATGTATATATTTTCACATAAACAGTTAAATATTTCTACAACATTCTATCCCACTGTTGATCTTAGAACAATGAAAAAGACAGTAAGACAATTCTCTATTGATATTCCAGCTACTATAGTGTCATTTCATCCAATACAATTCATGTTCTACAAATGACAATCAATATTCTTCATTGTGTAAATACAGCCCCTATTAGCTACACAGGGCATCAGATGCATTTTAAGTTGTTATTCACTATAAGTTTACCAGGAACCCCACAGACAAACACATAGATCTTTTGTATACCTATTGCTTACACTTATACACATCAGTAATCCTCACAAAATCCTAGCTATGTACTAAATAAGACTATTCATATACTAACATGTAGTATTCTTCCTTATTTATTATTACTTTTAATCTGCATTAGATGACTATAGATTTTTTACTCAAATCCATTTTTATAAGTTTTGTGCCCTTTCTACAATTTCTCAACAGACTATGTAAGTTATCACACAAAGGTTCCCAAAGATACCTGCTCCTAAATCCTAAAATGACTGCCACAAAGATGACCAAGGATAGAGTCGACAAGAATAGAGCCTGTATATAAATTCTTCACTGAATTTATAGCATCTTCACACAAGGACGAACAACTCTTACTAGATTTTCATACACACCTAACTTACATATTTTGCACCACACTACAGAACCATTGTTCTGTGTTTCTAGGTAAGACACATAAATCTACATGCTCCAGCAGAGAGAGCTAGGAAATAGATGTCCACTTTACAGTCATCTCATGAAAATGTAAAAACACATTATGGTAATTCAAATGTTAATTTCATATAGATTGTGCACAAATGTTAGTAATGACAATCTCCATAAATAAAAATGATCCATTACTTGATTTTTTGTTCAAAGTCTGCATATTCATCAGTATCGATCTCCTGGCCATCATCAAAATCCTCACTCACTCGCCGGTAAATTTTCTTTGAATGAGACGGACGAGCCATTTCTTTGCGTATGACAATTTCAAACTTTTCCTTCTTAACTTTTTGCAACAAGCGAAGAGCCTGGGATATAAGGAACACAAAATTATGATATAATAAATAAATGTAACAAAGAATGAAATAAACATAAAAAACTAATATCTTATATATTTTAATAATATTCACCAAAGTGTGATTGTTTTAACAAAATAGAGACAATGTATTGATGGGACACAAGCAGTTACATTTGCTCTTCTTACTGCTAATTCTTATGCTGCTTTGGCATAGAAAAAGATCCTATTTTCACTTAGGCAAACTGATGTAGTTTCTTGATACAATAAGGATTAAAAACTAGACCCTAATATTATTTGAACAGACTGATATACTGAACTAGTTACAAAAGAAAAGCTCAGTCCAATGTTTTATTATTTCAAATATGCCCATTACCTGCATGTTGTGTGATAATATCAAAAGCAGATCATTACCTCAATTTGTCTGACAATCAAAGGAAGTGCACGCTTGAATCGGTCAGATAGATCTACAGCATCTAAAACTTGCATCTTCTCTAAATAGGAAGCTTTCACAATGGCAGCACATATATCAGGTAAATGCTGACTGGGTAGTTGGTCCAACATTTTCTGGAACAGAATTGAAATAGTTATTGACTGTATAACACATTTATTTTAGAATGTTCTACTATAATCAATATTAATAGTGCTTGGGCCCTGAAAAAAACCCTCACTGCACTCTGTAAAGTGGTTGGCATTAGGAAGGATATCTAGTCATAGAAACTTTACCAAAGCAAACAATGGAGACCAACACAGTCATCAGGCTAGTTGATTCCTGTCAAACTATCCAACTAATGGCAGCTTGGAACATAGGCATTAACGATGATTTACTTGGAGAGAGGATATTTTCTATATTAATTACTGATGAGTAAACTAGAATGACTAAAAAAAGAACTGCATGTAAAATATTTTAATCAATGTTGTCATCAAGGTCATATGGCCAAGTGGATAAGTTAATGAACTACAAGCTTATAAGCTGTGAGTTCAATCCACTTCAGGTATTTTTAGTCTCAGTGTCAAGGTACTTCATTATATCTGTGCCTCAATTTACTTAACTGTCAAGAGTAGCTACAAATTCTCTTGGGAATGTTGCCTGCTATAGATTAATCTTTCATCCAGAAAAAGATTTAAAGACGTGGTCAACCACAACCCTCTCTCAAGCACAGCAGAGCTGAGAGAGAGAGAGAGAGAGAGAGAGAGAGAGATCTAATATCAAATGCATTGTAGATGTGACTATCCTGATTTTTCACAGAGTTTATCTCAGATTTCATTATCCCATATGGTTTTATTTTTCTAAGACCATAAGGTAATACTTGAGAGAAATTTGACTGTCAGGTATCCATATATAGGCTCCTTCAATGGCTCAAACTAGTAAAATGTATTATATAGATAGGACTATGAAAATATAGTCAAAACGTCTAAGAATTCTATGACTTACTTTCAGTTTAGCCATAATAGGGGTTGAAATATCTAACAATCCTATAAGCTCTACAGCATGTTCACGGAAGTTTTCGGCCATTTTCTTCAGTTCCTTATCCATTATAAAACTGTCATCTGCAAGAGAAAAAATTAATTTACAGATGAAATGTCATCAGAATAAAATCTTTGTTTACCAAATAAACAGAGTAGTTGAATAATTACCATCAACTAAAACACTGCCTTTACCATTTCTCTGTTACATTTCTCTGTTAAATAAATGTATCCATCTACTACAAAATATATAGTAATAATGCTAAAGAAATGTATTTATCAACACAAAGATTGCATTTGCTTATTGAATAAAAATGCATTCATTGACTAAAGAAATGTATTCATTGAATAATAAAATAACTAGCAGAGAATCTAAAATAACCTTCCAGCAATTTTAAATAAAATAAGAGTAAATGTGTAATATAAACTCAAAGAGGGTCAAATCATTGGAACTACATTTGAAGTAGGATACATCTCGATAGGCAGGATTTTCGTGATCCACAGATAATTAGTTTATAAGTGGAGGCAGTTATTCAATTCACAGACTCAGTAACTACAGAATAAGACATGGTTCAATAAAACTGATGTTCGGATTCAGCAATACAAAATGCACAATTGTCTTACCTGAATCTTTATCAGGCAGCTGGTCAAGTTGGGTGACAGTAGCTACAGGGTATGGAGTCTCTTGTAATAGTTCTTCCACTTTCAGCCGACACAGTCCTGTTACTAACAGAGTATATGCTGGTTTAGGCCAGTTGGTTCCAGTTACCTGAACCACAACTGCTGCTGTTCCAATTGAGTGAAGGGTACTTAAATCTTCATCCTAAAAAAGCATAATAGAAGTGAAAATAAAATGAAAGAAACTTACATGAACTCAATTCAAATCTCTATTTATTTGAAAATAGGTTCCATTTCTACTTGACAGTCAAGTCACTGGTTGTAAGTAAGGCATTCAAACATAAAAAAATTTTCAGTAATATGCAAATGTTAAAATTTGCGTAATGCAACTCTCATAAAAAATAGAAAAAAAATGACTGTATAAAAGTAAAAAAAAAAAAAACATACAAAAAGTTTTATACACAGACTTACATATACATAAATGCAAACACATATACACACGCAACCAAATATGCAGAGATCTACACTTTGACGGTGAGTATCCCAGCTGTTTGATAATCCGAAATATTCATCAAATTATAGTGTATGATGCAGCTGAATATTCCACAGACACTTGCACTCCTAACATATTCCTCAAACAAAATCAGTGTGCAACAGAGTACAACAATGTTGACATTGACATGTTGACAATGTTGACATACAGTTCATCCAGGGGGCTTCCACACAGGTTCTGTCTACTTAATTTCACTCACAAAGGTTAGGTTGATCCGAGACTATAGAAGAAGCTGCAAGCCAAAGATGCTATGCAGTGAAACTTGAACACTTTCTAATTGCAATATGAACTTCTTAATCATTTAGTTATGCTTCTGTTCTTGACATGTATATAACACACACACACGCACAGGAATATACTCATAAATACAGAAACATATTTAGATATATACAAACATAGATATGTACACAAGTGCATATATATATATATATATATATATAAGATAGATAGATAGAGAGATAGAGAGAGAGAGAGAAAGAGTGAGTGCAAGTATACATACATAGATGGAAACAACTTACAGTGACGTCATTTTGCTCCTTTGGAATTACACCAATGATTGTGCTGCGAAGTGAGCTTCGTCCCATAAGACGTCCTTTTACCATATTCATGCTGAAAAATAAAGGAAGCTATCACACTAGACATATGATAGGAGCAAAGAAATAATTTATTACCAAAATGATAAAAACAAAAAGAAGAAATTATGTTAATCTACAATAAATGATAAAAAGTGATATGTTAATAAAACGTTGCTGAGTTCAATTTTATCTTCTGAGTTTTCAAATAAATGCTTTTTCTTCAAACATCCTTTTACTGTGAAATTTATTGGACAATATCAATCACAACAACATTTTCTACCATCATCAGCATCAAAGACTGTTTAGTTAGCATGAAAGTTTCTACAGTCATTCAACCTGATTAATACTATTACCAAAATCTGCCATGACTAATTGACATGAGTTATTATTAATACTGATGGAAAATATTTTTTTAACTTCTAACCTTCACTTTGTGGGGTGTTTTTTGTTTTTGTTTTTGCATATGTACATGTGCTCACATTGGGTTCTCACTGTTTTGATCTAAGTTCCAATACTTTTATCCATTATAACTCAGAGGTTAATAGTTGTTGAAAAGAAACTACATCTTTCAAAACATGACTGGGTGGTGGGGAATAAGATTATCAACAGTCCGACAACAAACTTCCTATCTCTTTATGTCTTAATCTTATGGTCTTAGGCAAAGAAAGCCACACCAGATAATGTAATCCTAAATAACCCTAAAAATACAGGATGTTCATGACTGCATTGCTTTTAGGTGGGCAATGTCTGTGTGAATGCATGACAGAGAGTACGTGATTTGAAAGAAAAACTGGGTATATGAGGCATCAGATGTAGTGTGCAAGAGAAATGACTGCACTGGTATAGCCATGTAATGCATATGAATAAAGAAAGTTGCATCAAGGGGTGCCAGTAGAGGGAACATGTGGATGGGCTAGACCAAAGAAGACATGGGATGAAGTGGTGAGAAAGGATCTACAGACATTGGGATTCAGGGAGGGGATGACAGGGGACCAAGACATCTGGTAGTTTGCTGTGCTTGAAAAGACATGTCAAGCTAAGTAAAAGCATGGTTGCCCTTGAATACAGGCTATTCCCCCTCCAGCCGAGCATTCCTAACTTTGCAGGCTCATGGGTACTGGTACCACATAAATGCACCTGTGGCAGTGCTGCATAAAAGTACCCACTACACTCTATAAAGTGGTTGGTATTAGGAAGGGCATCCAGCTGTAGAAACCATGCCAAAACAGACATGAAGCCTGAGTGGCTCTTCAACTGGCCAGCTCCTGTCAAAACATCCAACCCATGTCAGCATGAAAAATGTACATTAAGTGATGATGATGATGGTGGTGATCAATCAAGGTTAGCCTGAGGTTTAACAATAAAACTATGACTTAAATGGGTGCTGAGTTTATCTATGAAGAAATTCAACACCTTTTAAAAGAAGATATAATTAAGGAGAGCAACACATCAGAACAAGCACAAATAGTTTTAACAAAATTTCAGGATGGATTAAATAAGTACCAGTTGAGTACTGGAGTCAATGTAATTGACTTTGCCTTTCTTCTGAAATTTCTGGCCTTGTGCCAAAGTTTGAAATCAATATTAAGCAGGTGAAAGCATACATATAAAATATACAGTGAAAGAATTTTAAACAATTCTTTTTTTTCTCCACAGTAATAAACACATTTCTGTATATTTATTTACTAATTAATTCACTACCACTTTTGTATGTTGTGATGATCATAGGCCTCTGCAGATTATACTTAAGTAGAAACATGCTCACAGATAAGAAACAAGTTCAGTGCTGCCTGTAGCTTCCAACAAGTAAGATATTGTAGTTTTCCTTCTAGTTAAAAACAAACTGAGCCATATAGAAAAACTTATAAACCTGTGTCTCTCTAATAAACAGTATCAACTGAATTCATTTATTGTCAAGAAGGCTGAGGGTGTCTTGATCACTCAGCTAGACCTTTGCCACCCACTCTCTAGCTATCTATTTAAGGCTGTATATGGCTATGGTGCAGCAACACTTGGAATTTGCATCACCAGTCTAGAACCCCTACTTTGCTCAGAACATTGACCTCATGGAAACTGTTCCGAGATGTGCATCCAAGTGAATATCCTCCATCAGGCATCTACCATACTCTGAATGCCTTGCTTCCCTGGGCATAGATACATTGAAGCTCCGATGTCTGGCAACTGACTTGTTAAACACCCACAAAATTATTAACCATCGTGCCAACAAGCTTGAGTACCTTTTTGAATTCCATGTGTCTAACACACATGAGGGCATGCCTACAAAGTCAGAAAACAGCACAGCGCCCATGACTTTTAGAAACATTTTTTCACACTCAGAGTTGCTGAAGCATTGCACAAATTACCTGCATCAGCTGTTAGCTGCCAAGACATTGCATCCTTTAAAACCTCCATGCTTCCTGAAATTCACCAACACTACACCTGATATCCTCCACTCATACACTGTTCACTTTCCTGACATTTATACATAATTCTATGTATTATACATGCACCTTTGATAAGTTGTAGTGTACCTGAGCACTGTACATAATAATTTCATTATTATTAACACCAACAGGTGAACTTAATGGGGTGACTGGAAAATAAAATAGACGAGAAACAAGCCATTTAAACTTAAACAATTTAATCCATTGGTCTTCCTTTCAACATTGACTCCAAATAACTTTGATATTTAAATTCTCTATCAATATAGGAAATTAAGAAGACAGACGAGCGAGCAGTAAGTAGGTAGATAGACAGGCAGATAGATGCTCTACATTGCTCTAAATGTAAATTGCTCTACACAGTCTCTAGCAGTTTTAATGTTGAGTGATTGTTTTGTTGGTTAATTTGTATTGGTTAATAAAGTACTAACTTCATTTTGTGACACTATCTCTTTTTGAAACGTCTGCCACTTCAAATATTTGATAATCGTGTAATCTGTAACTAAAGGAAATAGATTATTTTAAGGTGGCAATCTTTCTTTCATTCGTTTGATGACAATATGAATATAACATATTGTCGTATTTTAGAGAGAAAAAAACGGAGCCAACTGACATTCAAGTACAGCTTCAGCTTCTGATTGTTGACAAGTTGTGATTTAATTTAGGCACTGGTCTTTGACACCGGAATATATCTTTGTTAACCGCACGTAAATCACCACCATAAGTTTTATTCTATGTTTAATTCATCCCAGTGAAACTATAGCTTTTAATTAAAAAAATGTACATTAGCTAAAAGTTACAGAGGGCCGTCGTGATATGGTATACCACTAGTTCTTAACACACCTTAAATATTTGATAAATTAAACCGTTTCACTACATTTTTTTCTTTTCTCCATATTCTTAATCTCCATGTTTTTCAACGTATATTGAAAAAAAAAAATTCGGAAAAAGTTTAAATTTAAATATTTGGGGTGGGGAGGGAGGAATTGAAAAAATTGAAAACAGTCTTTGGCATATTCAGAATCTGCGTCATCGAAAACATAGGAATCCGCTGAAAAAAGTCGATTTTCCTGTGCCGGTGTACTTGTAAACATTAACCTACATGGCTTATACATATAGCAATATAACAGATAGTGTTAATTAATAAATAAGTTTGGGTACTCACTTCTGTAGGCTGCGAACTAAAATACGCATTGAAGAACCTGGTAACAAGACATTGTCAGCAATAAGTAGAGGTAGACGCCGAGGAATTGTTATTGAAGATGCCATCGTAACCACAATGTCACCAAATATTATTATATTTCAGACTAACAGGGAGGATTTCTTTCTAAATCATCGAGCAATGCTTTCCTCATTATTTGACTCTAGCGCACACAACAACCGTATCAACAACTGTCGAAGCAGTTAATTCTGTCTCACATCCAATGACATTGACGAGTTTTCACCGTCGGTGTCAGTTACGTGTTAAATTGCCCGTTATTCATCATGCACAGTAGACAGCTATTCTACTTTAAAATGTGATTAATTTTATCAACAAAAGACACCTTCAGAAGCATATATTAATCAATCTTTCAAGCTAAGCAAAAAAATAGAACACTGTTTTCAAAATTAGTTCTGGAATTTGTCTAGAATTATCTCCCCTTCTATGAATGCTGTTATATAAAGTTCAATGTGGAAGCGCAATGGCCCAGTGGTTAGGGCGGCGGACTCGCGGTTTCGATTCCCAGACTGGGCGTTGTGAGTGTTTATTGAGCGAAAGCACCTAAAGTTCCACGAGGTTCCAGCAGCTGGTGGTGGCGAACCCTGCTGTCTTCTTTCACCACAACTTTCTCTCACTCTTTCTTCTTGTTTCTGTTGTACCTGTATTTCAAAGGACTAGCCTTGTCACGCTGAATCACCCCGAGAACTACGTTAAGGGTACACGTGTCTGTGGAGTGCTCAGCCACTTAATTTCACGAGCAGGCTGTTCCGTTGATCGGATCAACTGGAACCCTCGTTGCCGTAACCGGCGGAGTGCCACAATAAAGTTCAATATATTTCCTAACAAATCTTTACCTTGAAACAAATAATTTAGCCACGTCCAAAGCTACAGAGCGACTGGAAATAACCCTACGGAAAGATAATTTTACATCTGATATAATGAATAAAATAGCAAACTGCCCTTTTTTTTTTATTTTGAAATTAAAATTTTTCTCGTTTTGCTTATTTACAGGATTTCATGATTTATATGGGGAGATAATCCTCATTTGAAAACAGACCTGTTCAGTAACATGACCTACTTAGAAATATATGTGTGTGTGTGTGCGCGCGCGTGTGTGATTTTCTTTAGCTCGGGTGTTACATAATCACTGTAAAACCATCTTAATGACATTTTGTCCACCTTCCTTTTTCAATCTTCAAGGCCACTCCACCTTGTTGAAGAGGTTTTGGCCTGCAAGAGTCCTGTGTGGTTCCACATAAACAGCATCCATGTCAGTGCCACATAAAAGTGGTCATGCCAGTGTCACGTTAAAAGCAGCCAGCACATACTGTAAAGTGGTTGACATTAGGGAGGGCATCCAGCTGTAGAAATTCAGCCAAATCAGACTGGAATATGGTACAGCTCTCTAGCGTACCAGCTTCAGCAAAACTGTTCAGCTTATGCCAGCATGGAAAACGGATGTTGAATGATGATGATGATGATGATGATTCCCCTACCTTTGTGGCTTAAATCTCTCTTCTGGAGGCAGAGGTGGAGAACCTTACGACCATGTTTAAAACTTTGGCTACATGCAAATTTGAAACATTCTGCTAACAAAGTTGGTAAAAGTTCATATGGTTTAAAAAAATAATAGTTCAAGCCAAAATTGTTATCTAATGTCATCATGTTTGTAAAAACTTAACTACTTCTCAGGAGATAGTTTGAAATTTTAAAGAGGACCATGAAATACATAATTTCTTTCAAAATTGTATTTTTTTCTGAAGTGTGTAATACATGAAGGTGCAATTATAGGAGAGAGTACCAGGATGTGTGTGTGTGTGTGTGTGTGTATGTGTGTATAGATAGATATATATATTTAATGTAGTCATTGATTTTAGCCAGTCAAAAAGTTACCTTTGGACTCATACCTATTATGCTCTTAATAATACCAGTGACTCATCAGACCTGCTGACTGGGGACATATAATTTCTTTACAAATGGAGGTAGAAATACAGTCTTGGTTAGCCAGGGATATGAAATTAATTCTGAAATGAAAAGCTTCAAAGCGAAACCCTCTTCTGGGCAAGATGGAATTATCTCCCTTTGACCGGTTTAAGTTGTGTCCAAAAAAGGTTCAGTTTATGTATGATTTCCCTTCACTAGTCAACATGAATTTTTTTCTCATGAGAGCACTGACTAAACGTCTCCCTTTTGGAATTTAAAAAGGCCCACAGATCAAGTAAATTTTTTAGGATGCAATGTTGTTCCATAATTATAGTATTTGCTATATACATAAATGGTAGGGTACCAAAATAATGGTTTCAAATTTTGGTACAAGTCCAGCAGTTTAAGGGAAAGGTATAAGTCAATATCAAGAATCCCAATGCTGGTATCTATTTTATAGATCCTGGAAGGATGAAAAGCAAAGTCATCCTTGGAAACATTTGAAGTCAGAATGTAAAGCCAGGAGAATGTAAAGCATTTTATACAGCTTGCTGCCTAAGGGTAACAGAATAATATGGATAAGATGCATAAACTATGAATAAATAAAATTAAAGTTTTATTACCTTTAATTAGAATCAAAATTTAATATTTGAAATTTAAAATTTAAAGATTTATTAATTTTAATCAGTAGATATGGATCTGACAGGTTATTATACAATTGCTATTCACCTCTGCTGTTAAAAACGGTTTCTCACACTTAGTTTACAGCAAAAAATAATATTCTTCAAGTTGAATCTATAATGCAGGTTTGATTCCTTACTGAAACCATTTACACTGCAAATGCTGCTAAGTAAATCCTAAATGTCTTTTAAAATTCTTTCTTCCTAAAGATTTTGAAGAAAGATAACAGCATTTTTAAACCTATTGTTTGTTCATTTATATACTTATTTCATTGTACCCTGTGTTGCTTGGTGACAAATCTTCAATTTAGGGAAACTAGTAATGGTCTGTATCAGCAGATGATTCATGAAATATTGAAATATTGCAGAGACATTTGACGATTAGATGTTTTTGTTACCATTAAATTATTGAATGGAAGTAGCACTTTATTTATTATTGGATTGAAGTCAGAAAGCTGGCAGAATCATTAGCATGTTGCACAAAAGGCTTAGCAGTATTTCTTCTGGTTTTATGTTCTGAGTTCAAATCCCATTTAAGTTGACTTCATCTTTCGTTGTTTTGGGGTTGATAAAATAAGAACCAGTTGAGCACATGGGTTGATGTAATTGACATCCCACTTCTCACAAAAATTTCTAACCTTGTACCTATTGTAGAAAGAATTTATTATTAGAATGATGTGCAAAACATGAAAAAATAATAGATTTTAAAATATCGATATTACACTTGAGAACAAGGCATTAATGTCAATCTTAAATGGATTTGAAGTATATGTGATTTCACTTATGTATCATTTGTATTGAAACTGCCTGAAGAATGAAACTCACATACAAGTGTTTTACTTTCTGCTCTTATTATTTATGTATAAATATATATTTCCAGAAGAAAAAAATAATTAAAAGAATTTTTAATTGATGAATATGTCCCCCTACCAGTCAAAAATTTAGACAGAAAAACTGAAAATAATGCGAAATAATTTAAATTTTTAAATTAGAAAAAAATTATCAGCATTTTACTTTATGATCACTATAGCAAAAATACATTTTATTGGTTTTCCTTCATATATGCCAAAGCATGTAACATGGCTAAATTGTTGCATCTGTAAAGGGTAAATAGAACAACAAAAGATAACATTCAGATAATTCTCACTAAATTTGAGACTGACCTACATCTATATCATTGTCTAAAATCCCTAAAAAATCTGTGATATGTTGAAGCAGCTTATCTGCTGTGTGCAGCTGCTGCTGCTGCTACTGTTACTGTTGTTGTTTAGCTATAAATCAGCCCTGGTTGAGCAGACATAAGTTCAAATGTATTCCGTCCTTGAACATCCCATAATATAATTGTTTTTCAAACATAGTATACCCTGAACTACATCATCCAATATGTCCTCTTTTAAGACATTGGGATGTGGTTTGAAGAAAATTTTGCTGCTATTTGTAACAGATCAAAAGATCCCATTTTGTTATGTAGAAAACATTGGAAAATCTTGAGATGGATGGATTTAAATTGATCTGCAAGCTAGTTCAATTATTGCTAATATAACAAAAACAAAACAAAAAATCAATTGCTGGAATATCCTTCAGACAATTTGAACGAAGTTGCTTCAGTTCAGTTGCTTCTAGATTTTACTGACTCTTCTATTAGAGTAGTTGTCATAATTATATTTCATTTCTCTTTCTTTTTTTTTTTTTATTTATTATTTTCTTACTATGTACCTCTGTTCCTATCAGTGACCAGAAATATTTCTCTCTAGTGTAAAGAACTACTTCTCATTACTCTCTCTCTCTCTCTGCATCAGTAACTATCAATGGCAATTTAATTTTTCTTTATCAGTTAGTCAAAGGAAGGAATCAGAGCACTAGATTTCTGTACTCCTTATATGAAAGTAAATATATGGAATATCAATGTCCCATAAAATCAGTCAATAAGGTATTTAATTTTCTAAAGCATTCAACTAAGAAATCTTCAGCTTTATAACCAGAAATTATATTATAGAAATATCCACGTTTGTACCATATATAATTGTAAAACAACAGATCCACATACTGTGACTGATATTTAGCTGAATATCTGTCTGTAAGTTAACAGCTGCAAGAAGAGATTTTCAGAGGGTTGATGTTCTCAGAAGGAGAATGTTAGTATAGTGCTTAGTGCATGGTCTGGAATGTGACACACAGTAAGATGATCCCAAATCCTCGAGACAGGAGGGGGAGAGTGAGTTGTAGTGATGACAAACTACTATATAAATTTCATTGCCCCCAAAACGATGCCTTGTTTCGTAAAGTACAAAGCACAGTTGATAAAACTCACTGCACCATACTCAGTTTTGTAGACTACTGATTACATATTTTATTGATATCTCTGCTGTCTGACCACTACCACCACCACACTATTACCACTCCAACCCCTACAATTAGCAAAGATAGAAAGTAATGTCAACATTGATAAAGTTTCTATTCCCAGCACAAATCAAGGTGAAACTAAACACTGCACTCTTCTTTTACCTCTCTCCTGCTCCTAGACGTTAGAGGGCAATCTATGTTAGTTAACTTTATCTCTACCCTATCTATGATAAACTATCAGCTGCAGACATATCATCATAACAAATTCCAACATGTTCTCCTAAGCACTAATCTTAAGATATCAGAGGTGTTCAGCACTGATACAACACTGGCCTTTGTTTCTCAAAGCTGGCTAGTCTCTTGCCTTTGTTTTTCACCCATATTAGGTCCATCTCCACCATCATGTTGTATGTCATGCCTTTTAATCAAAGTAAGGCTCTCATGATACATTTTATCATCATAATCATCGTTGTTGTCATCATCTTCATCATCATCATCATCATCATCATCATCATCATCATCATCATCATCATCATCATCATCATCATCATCATCTTTGTCATTGTCACTGTCATATTATCCTCCTCCTCCTCATCATCATCATTCAATGCTTGTATAAGTTAGATGCCACTACCATCATCATCATTATCATCAACCCCTGGATATTACTATTTCAAGTCCTAGGACTCTTAAGGATGGTTAAGTCGTTTCTATGACCTATAAGTGACTGTGATCACAACATTCCCCTTGAACAGGATTCCAGTTTGTGGGAGGGTTACTCATTCACAGCTGAGTGGCCTGGAGCATCCTGAAATGCAGTGTTTTGCTCAAGATCCCAATGCACAGCTTGGTCTGAGAATCAATCTTATGATTGTGAGTGCAACACTCTAATCAGTAAGCCACATGCCTTCACTTCTCCAACACAGTGGTTTTCTGATAGTTGCAGTCTTTTGTGAGGGTTGGACTCCCCTGTATCGGATCACTTGGTATTTGTTAATCTGACTGTCATCCTTCATAGACATTACTTCTTCATACCAGCTCTATCTTCTCTATTACACACTACATCTGATTTCTCTTACATCCACATTTTCTTTTGGCTTATTTGTGCACTGTTATTCATGTGCAGTGGAGGCGCAATGGCCCAGTGGTTAGGGCAGCGGACTCGTGGTCATAGGATCGCGGTTTCGATTCCCAGACCGGGCGTTGTGAGTGTTTATTGAGCGAAAACACCTAAAGCTCCACGAGGCTCCGGCAGGGGATGGTGGCGAACCCTGCTGTATCCTTTCACTACAACTTTCTCTCACTCTTACTTCCTGTTTTTGTTGTGCCTGTAATTCAAAGGGTCAGCCTTGTCACACTGTGTCACGCTGAATATCCCCGAGAACTACTTTAAGGGTACACGTGTCTGTGGAGTGCTCAGCCACTTGCACATTAATTTTACGAGCAGGCTGTTCCGTTGATCGGATCAACTGGAACCCTCGACGTCGTAAGCGACAGAGTGCCAACAACATTCATGTGCACTAACAATACTCATCCAGTTTGGCATCCTCCTTTTTCTTCTCCTTTATTTTAGCCATCCCACATCTTATGCATACAATGCCCATGTTTCACAAGCATCATACAATCTGCTCGTCACTCACAGAAAAATCACTTTGTTCTAACAGAGGTTTCTAACAGCTCCCTAAACTTTTTTCCATCTTGTTCTTTCAGTGGCTACAATGATTTTGGAACACCCTCTTCCACTACTTATTTGGTAATTTAAGTAACAGAAGCTATTAACTGCTTGTAGGGGACCCTCTGTGTAATTTGAAGAATTTTTTCCTGTGAATTTTTTCATATTGCTAACCAGTCCAGCACATCTGTTACAAAATCCTCCTTCTCTGATAGCCTGGAACACCCATAGTTTTCAACAGGTGCATGGCAACAGCTCAGAGGATAACAGACACCCCTCAATTTCCCTTCTTACTTAAAATTTTGCCTTTGTTAAGACCTCATGATTCTAGGCCTTACACTTTTGGAATTTTCATTGAATTCCATTTTAATTGCAAAACCACTTTGCAGTATGGACTGAGTGTATTTTATCAGACCATCCTCACTAGAAGATAAAATAATCCCATTGAGAGGACATACTGTGATGAATAAGAAAAGCAAATTCATTGCTGGGAGAAAAATAATGAAATTCAAAAACTAATATTTCCAGTTCAGAATAGAAAAGGATGAAGTAGATAATTGAACATGACTAATGTGATGGATTGCTGTAGAGAGTGAAAAGTGATGAGTTGTAATCTTGAATAATCTGTGCAAGGAGAAGAAAAAAAGAATAGAGTTTATATCCCACCAAAGTTGACTTATTCTTTTCATTGTTTAGCCTCAAATCTAGCCATGACTTACCTGTCTTTTTTTAACATATAGAATTAGATTGGCAAATGTGGTCTTCCTTTTTATGATAACAGAGTGTGATCTGAGTGAAAAGGAAGGGTCATCATGCATGATTCCTGCAGGTCCTTTGAGGGCCAATGAGCTTGATTGAGGCTACAGCAAGTCAACACATTTCTAGTAACTTGAATAATCACATTATAACTTTCAATGTTGGTTTCAACAAACCCTTCTATGGTTGATAAAATAACAACTAATCAAGTACTGGAGTCATTTAAACCAACGTGTATCACAAATATTTCAACTGACCTTATTTACTGTGATCAATACATCCTGTTTCAGTACTCATGTTGTTCTTACAAGCATGAGCAATTTCAATTCAGGTTTTATTTTCCAACAAAACAAAAAGCAACAGAATTAGGATAACCAAATATTCTGAAATCAGTTCTGAATGACACAATAAAACATTTTGGAGAGAAGCAAATATTATATGTTTTTTTATTGTTTGTTGTATAAATGTATAACGAGCAATAAATCATCAACTTTTACCTGAAAGAATTAAGTTTAATGTTTTTTCTTTATTTTATCCTCATTTCAATGGGTTGTTTTATGATTAAGGCTGAGCCTGTACAAATTTTGCTCTATGTAACCTACTTATTAATTACCAGCAAATTATAATGTGGATAGATAATCCAGAAATTTTTATTCAAATTCACTGTATCTAACCCAAAGTAATTTTTCCATGATTTATTTCTTGTTTTCTCTTTATCTGATATTATTTCTTAATTAATGATCAGTCATGACTGTCTTCTCATTTAGTCCCCACACCCAAGTAAATTTAAAATGCAGAAAGTCTTACTGAAGTTTAGTGATAAATGCTTTCAAAGCCTCGAATTAAAGTTAAACTATGATTTGAATGATATTTGTAATTAATATCTGTTCATAAGTTCACACACAGAACTGTAATTAATTAATTGTAGCATAACATTGTTTTCTATCATTACATATCATTTCATTTCTTAAAACATTTGCAAAAGGAATAGTTATGTCCAGTGAGAAGAAATATCGTTTACTGGTGCGTTCAGCACAACAAATTGTTACTGTGTGCAATGCTGGCAAAAATGTACTTGCTGGCAAGGAGATGGATAAGTTGCAAGTGTTAAATGCTAAAGACAATGACAGCCTTAGCCTTGTAGTTGATAGGTATGTATATATATTTATAGCTACTCTCCACACAGCTCTCACATTTATTTTCCTGTTTAAGTCCTACTGAAGGATATGATTGAGTGGATAAAATATTTTAAGTTTGCATCTCACTGTAGGCACCATATATAGTTATTTTTGTTGTCTCTTTGAATAGAACCCTATATTCAATAAGTCTTGGCCTCTCTCGCTGGAATAAGTATCAGAATTAGAGTTAATGAGGCATCCACAATATGGTCGCTAGATCTAAGAGAAATAGCAACCAAATCTCTTTTGAATTACAAACTGTTCTCTTTTTTAAAAAAAAGGAAAGGACACATGTGATAATGTAGGTAATAAGTATTCCTTCTCAACCCCCACCTTACGCTGTTAACACTTCTCTCACTACTTTTTTCTTTCGTTCTTCACCTCTGCCTTCAGCTGACCAGATGACACATTTGGCCTAAGTGTATTAATATTAATCACCTTTCTCTACTTCTTGCTCTCTTATTTCTTCTCTCTCTCTCTCTCTCTCTCTCTCTCTCTCTCTCTCTCACACACACACACACACATACACACACACTCACACACACACACACACACACACACACACAGATATACTTTTATTCCACCTGTCACTCACTCCCCCTCCACCTTTCTTATTAACTAAAGTATAATGAGCAAACGAACAAGCAAATTGTTATATAGATTATTATTATTATTATTGTTCAGTAGTTTTATTTTTATAACGTGCTTTCACTTCACTACCGAGCGCAGCTCTGTGCGCCTTGGGTATGTGCTGTGGTTTGCTGTGGTGCTCTTATGTTTACTGTATTGAAAGTGTTTTGTATTATTATTATTATTATTATCATTATTATTTGTTTGTCTGGCTTTTGCTTTGTGCTTGTACAAGTTGACTCCAAGTCTCACCCAGAAACCTCAAGAGACAACAAGTTAGAAGTTTAAGATGGCATTATGACTAGGGTGCCATATCTTTTGTTTTGCAGAGAATTGTTCTACAGAATGTCTGTCAAAGCATAAGTAAATCAGAAGTTACGATGACAGTAAAAAAGAGAATAGTTTGTAATTTAAAAAAGATATTGTCACTATTTCTTTTAGATCTAGTGACCATGGAGACAACATGATCGACGGTTTCATTTTGTTGTTTACATACATAACATGTTGGGTTACTGCTGTTCTTTAAAATGTTGACCTGGTAGCTTCTTGTAGGTAGGCATTGATCTTGGGCTGCTTTGATAAACCCTTCAGTCTCTGATTTTAAGCCAGGAGACACTAACCATTGATGGGTAAGGGCTTTGTCAACATCAGCATTATTATTACTATTATTATTATTATCATTATTACTAGCTGGACCCATGAAAAATTCACGGAAAACATAAAAAATATAAGCATCTGTAAACAGTGTACTGGTGCCATGAGAAATGTTTGTATATTATGACCGTTTGTCATTACGTTCTGAGTTCAAATTCTGCTGAGATCGACTTTACCTTTTGTCCTTTCAGGGTCTATGAATTAAGTATCAGTTGTGTACGGGGGTCGATCTAATCAACTGGCCCCCTCCCCACAATAAATTCAGGCCTAGAAAAGTATATTGTGAGAGTTACAGAATATAGAAAGTAATGTAACACCAATGACTATATAATCCAACCAAAATATCTCAGTTACACAAACGTAAACAGAATTACTTTTTAACCTTAAAATACATCATACATATTCAAAGAACTCTAATGTAGAAATTGAAATGCAAAAGAACGAAATAATAAATGGATTTATGAATGAAAGTTTGGTAATTGCATTTATTTCCACCACATGACACTTATTATTGCAAACATGCTTTAAGTAACCTAAACTATACACACACACACACGAATACATTCATATATATATGTCTTGAATTGTAGCTATAATTCAAAGGGACCAGCCTTGTCATATTTTGTGTGAGGCTGAATCTCTCTGAGAACTACGTTAATGTTATGCATGTCTGTGGAGTACTCAATCATTTGTGAGTTAATTTTATCATCGTGTGGTAATGAAAAGTGAAATATTGACATCCATTATTTGCTGTGTGTATGTATCTATGTATGAACTTTTCTTTGGATTTACGTATCTGCTGTCTCGGTCATTTTCTGTTTCTCATTCACTTCCTTTACATCCCTCTTCTCTCCTGCTTTTGATTTAACAATGTGTATATGTATCTATGTATCTACTTCTCTTGTAATGTGATAAACATGTAAAAATACAAAATGAATGCCGTTACCACTCACTGTCTCTTTCACTCCCTCTCTTTCTCTCTCACTTTTTCTCTCTCTCACACTCTCTTTCTTTCTCTCTTATGTCCTCTCTGAAACATTTAAAAACACAAAACGAATGTTGTCACCACTCACTGTCTTTTTCACTCTCTCTCTCTCTCTCTCTCTCTCTCTCTCTCTCTCTCTCTCTCCCTTACTTCCACTCTGTCTTCCTCTCGCTTTGCCACTTCTTTGAAGTAAGTGTGACATATACAACAAGTACGTAAAAAAAACAGAAAGTTAGCATATTAATATTATTGATTATTATTATTTCAACTCAGGTTTCGTTGGAACTCCTAGAATCTTGCATGAGTTGCAGGCTTGCTACTTGCAGCCGATGGTACCATGCTATTTGTTCTCTTCAAATATCTAATACTTTCCTGATGATTCTGGCCATGTGAAGGAGGCAAACTTTATGCAACAGCTCTACTGGGCACTCTATACCTATTTCCCTTATATTCCTCTCAACACCTTTTGACTCTATCCCCAAGGCCCGATAATAATTGGCACATCATCATCATCACCATCATTATTATTGATCACAGTGGATTGTTAAAATCATTAGAGCATAGGGTAAGAATGCTTCGCAGTATTTCGTTACACCCTTCTGTTTTTTGAGTTCAAATCCTACCAAGGTCGACTCTAACTTCCCTCCTTTTTCTATCAATAAAATAAAGTATCAGTTAAGTGCTGGGCTGAGTATAATCGACTGCCCCCTTCCCTTAAAACTTCTGTCATGTTTTCAACAGTTTTATGCAAACTTCTATGAAACTAAGTACCTGAAGTATGTGTAGCCTTATCTCTTGTAGGTATAGGATTGTATCTTGCTCAAAATGTTAGTCTTTATTTCATCTCACAGTGCATCACTAATACAATAACACACATGTCAGCAATTGAAACCTAAAACTGAACGGGTTGCAAATTCATCAATGGAAAATATAAATATTGGTGCACTATTTATCCTTTTACTTAATTAACTCAAGATAATCAAATTTCATTTAAGATTTAATTTTATAAAACAAAATCACATCTCCATTTGATACATGATATTCAATTAAGAAGAATACCATTGGAGAAAGTTATAACACGTAGGTAACATATAATTACATAAGTGGTTCTA
Source organism: Octopus bimaculoides (assembly GCF_046866305.1). Classification (NCBI taxonomy): domain Eukaryota; kingdom Metazoa; phylum Mollusca; class Cephalopoda; order Octopoda; family Octopodidae; genus Octopus; species Octopus bimaculoides. Next base: position 100,036,992 of record NC_142928.1, read on the forward strand.
TATCCAGGAAGGTACATAGAACTCATACCAGTTACAAACAGGATGAGGGACATATTCCCTAACTGCCTTAATGTTTTTTTTTTTAAAAAAAGCTTCTACTTTTCTTTCTTCTTTGCTTTCAGAATTGGAAATATACTAGAGATAGGTGACACCAAAGAAATTCTACTCAAGTATCCTGTTTCTCAATTCAAGAAGGTAATAGATGTCAAAGGAATGTGTATTTTGCCAGGTGAATATGAAATTAAAATTTCAAAACTGTTCCTACATATTTAAATACAATTTTAGACAGTGAAGATCTTAGTAAATCCTGCCAGCGACACTAAATTGTATTATTAGGCATGCTACAGTCTCTTATTTTATTTATCCCCAGATACTAGAAGTATGTTGTTCTTTTTGCTACTGTTGCTGTTGATTTCTTAAGTTCTAAATATTATATTTGACTATTCCTCTTTATGAACTTATCATTTCTTTGAATACTTACTGTCAAGTGTAATTTACTCTAAACCAAAAGATATAGAGAGTGAAGGCTTTGCTCGTGATCTCCGAAATTTTGTGTAATGTAGCATAACAGTTTAATGCTAAACCTTAGACTTGAAAGTCAGATTATAAGAAAGATACGAAGTAACCGAAAGTGCATGTAAGGTAAGTAATTCATGAAAAATTATTTACAGAATTATCTCCCATAACTGTACTTAACAGCGCTTAAAATTGAAGTCATACCCACCAACATGTACATTTATAGAATGATGTAGTCACAGAAACGTTAAAGTTTGGCTGAGTAATTTAGAACTGTTTAGTTACAATTCTTTACATTCACTTTTTAAATCTCTCAGCAGCTGATAAAATGTTCCCCCAGTATTTAGTTACGACTTTACATACTGTGTTTAGATCCTGCCGGGGTTTGGGTTGCCTATATTTGATCATTTTGATCCCTGTCCCATACTGACCTTTCAGGGACACCCACAAATGTCCCGCATTAAGTTCATTTTTAAATCTTGTAATAAAAATATTTTTTAATTACCGTCTTACGGTTCTTAGTTGTAACTTTATAAGTAACTATGCTTTCTTTTTTCATATTCTCTTGATAAAAATAAACCAAATCTAACGAGGAAACTAGTGTTGCTAGAAGTTTACACAAAACTGACGTATTTGCAACTTGATTCTGTCAGCAAAGTGTGTTGTTACGACTTGCCAAGGCCTTTTTTTTTTTTTTCTAACTTATAAACTAATCCATCCCAAGATGTCAAAACGTAAGTGTAAATTTTGTGATGAATATTCCAGCGAATGGACATTTTTCAAACAAGGCTGAAGCTGTTTTGAAGCAAACTGTGGTGTATGTAATTGCACTTTCAGTATTTGAATAAACTTTATTTGTGCCTATGCGCAAACGTCCACCAACATTAGTATTTGTGTTATCTCCACTAAAAACTATACATTTCTTCACGTCCAGTCCTAACTCGATGAGGCCCTCTCTGCAGAAGCTTGCTATTGTTTCTGAGGTCTCATTTGAGAGAACCATCGCCTTCCTAAGATTGCCTTGTTTGGCGAACTCTCCACTGGCCACTGTTAGAGAGGAGCCCCGAGGAAATGCTACAAAGACTGCTTCAAAAAGTCTCTCACCGCATGTCATGTTGACCACCAATGCTGGACAGACCTGGCTGCGGACCATGATGCCTGGCATCACACGATCTTCAATGCGGTCAACTAGTTTGAAGAACACAGAAAAGACGCGCATAAAGACAAGAGACGCAGGAGGAAGGCCCAAGCCGCCTCTGACACCACACCAGATGTTACCTTCGTCTGTGGACACTGCTCACGAACCTGCCTTTCCCGCATCGGACTTGTCAGTCATGAGCATGCCTGCAAACGACATGGACAACCTTCCTAATCTTCGTTCACAAAGCCAAGCCATGAGAAGAAGAAGAATAGAATATTGAACATGGCAGGAAGTCTGATATCAAGCGATACTTAGAAACGGCAAAGCACAAAAGCAGTATTCCCACTACTTCAAAAGAAGCTGGTAAAATAACAAATTTCTTGATCAAGAAAAACACAGATGAAGAAAGTAAAATAATAGCCACAGAAGTTGCAATGGTATTTCATACTGTCCGTCATCATCAGTCATTCAGTTCAAATGACTGTACGAACATTACTGATTCTAAAATTGCATGGAAATTTTCAAGTGCTAGGACTAAATGTGCTGCAATAATATAAAATGTTGTGGCTCCATACACTATTGTGGAGATTGTTAAAGATATAAATAACTCTTCTTTTTATGGTATATCTACATATGCAAGTAATCACAATGCTGAGAAAAATTTCCTGATTGTGCACTGGATTGCTGATGAAGTTATTGCGAGTAAGATCTCTCTCTCTCTCTCTCTCTCTCTCTCTCAAATGAGACCTCAGAAACAATACCAAGCTTCTGCAGAGAGGGCCTCATTGAGTTAGGACTGGATGTGAAGAAATGTATAGCTTTTAGTGGAGATAACACAAATACTAATTTTGGTGGACGTTTGCGCATAGGTGCAAATAAAGTCTATTCAAAATTCAAGGAAAGCATGAATGAATCAGTGGAAGGTGTTAGACGTCCAGCCCATATTCTGCACAATGCTGCTCATACCACGGCCAATGTTCTTTCTGTTGATGTTGAAGTAATTGTTGTTAAATTGTTTTCATACTTTAGTTGAAAGATTTTTGCAAGTTTGTTGGTGTTCAGTATACCTCAGTTCTCACACATTCTAAAACTTGTTGGCTTTCTTTGATGACAGCAGTTGAGAGAATCCTAAGGTTATTTAAAGCACTGAGATCTTTTTTTGATTCTGAAGAAAAAGTCACCCAAATTCTTATAGAATTCTTCAATAATCCGCTGAGCAAAGCCTACTTGTATCTTGCTCACAATTTTGAATATGTTTTTAGCAACAGGATTATGAAGATAGAATAGAGAGAAAACAGCATTATTGAAGTGCTTGGCTGTTTAAAAGAACTCGTTGTAGGAAAGAATTAATGCAAAGTTTATTCTTTTCAGTGTGAAGGATTGCTTTAATAATGATGATGTCAAATCTGAAGAGAAAAAGAAGTTTCAACAACTACGACACTTGCCATGACTATCTTGAGAAATGGGTTTCAGCTTTTGAAAATTTTGATAACTTTACATGGATGTTATAAGATACAGTTCCAGCATGGGAACATATAGAATTGTCTTGTCTAGTGTTAAAGAACAAAGGTATAAAAATTTACGACAACATTCTTTTCTGTCAATGGCCAACATTTAAAAGACTCCTTGCAGATCAAACCTGATGAATGGAAGACCGAACTGTGCCATGAAAGATGGTTTGCTATCCTTCAGTAGATCGAATTTCAAGAACAATACTCCTAGTTGTTAATTTTGTGCCAGTTCTTATTAGCATACCAGTGCATAATGCTAATGTTGGATGTGATATAAATAGGAAAAAGCGCAATAAATCATCCAACCATTTTCATGTGTTTGAATTTGAGCAGCGCATAGCAACCAACTATAACAGAAGGTGTTTTGGAAATATGTACAATCAAAGCAGAGACCTCACTCTCCATTTGGTCCTCTTTGCAATCCCTACACAAGCTAGATTACTGACCATCCCAAAGAATGCGCAGAACTCATTGCTGAATGCTATGCAGGCATTTTTACTGTCAAAAACCAAAATGTACTATCTCCACCACCTCTGACACTAAATTCCATAACAACTATGGAATTTGCCCCTGCAATGCTGCGACGTCACCTTAAGAATAAGTGCAACTATGCCTCTCCTGGTCTTTACGGTGTTACGTACCTGCTTCTCAAATGTGGTGGGTACTTTCTTCTGCACCAGTTTTCACTCTTCTTTCAGTTCTGTCTTAATGATGGTGTTACTCTGGGGCAGTGGAAAACTGCCAGTGTCATTTCCCTGTTCAAAAAGGGTGACCACATGTTGCCTGTCAACTATTGTCCAGTCAGTCTTACTAGCTGCATTGCCAAACTGATGGAATTTTTGTATCAGAGAAACACTCTAAAACTTCTAGAATTCTCACAGCCTTACCCAGCCCACGCAATTTGGATTTATCCCTAACTCCAGCTGCTGTGGTCGACTTACCGAGTTTCTTGAAGACATTACCTGGGTCACTGATGGCAACGCATGGGTGGATGTTGTTTACCTTGACTTTGCTAAAGCTTTTAATTATGTGCCACACAAAAGACTTATGGCAAAACTCTCTGCAATGGGTATGAAAGATAATCTTTTTAACTGGTTGGAGTCCTTTATTCTCAGCCAAAAAGAGGTAGTCACGGTTCTAGGACAGCATTTTTCACCCTATGAGATGTCATCTGGTGTACTGCAGGGTTCTGTTCTTGGTCCCCTTTTGTTTGTTGCATACATTAATGACATAGATGCCAACTTAAAGAATGTTACATTGCTGAAATATGCAGATGACATCGAGCTGTACCTTGAGATAAAAAGGACAGATCCTGAACACTATAGATCTTTCCTCCAACTGGACCTGGACACAATGCAACAATAGATCATGGACCAGTAACTCAAGCTGGCTGTGGACAAGTGTACCACCATGCATTTTGGGAGGAAAAACCCAGTGTTCACATACTCTCTTCACAACACTATCAAGAAATCTTCTTGTGAACGTGACCTGGGCATTACTGTCAGCAGGGATTTGCACTGGACAAAGCACATCTCTAAAATTGTCAAGAAGGCTAAGGGTATCTTGGCATTACTCAGCAAGACCTTTGTCAGCTGCTCTCCAGCTATCTATTTAAGGCTGTATATGGCTATGGTGTGGCCACACTTGGAACTTACATCACTGATCTGGAACTCCTATCATGTTCAGGACATTGACCTCCTAGAAACTGTTCAGAGACATGCAACCAAGTGAATATCCTCCATCAGGCATCTATCATACTCTGAATGCCTTGTTTCCCTGGGCATAGATACATTGAGGCACTGATGTCTGGCAACTGACTTGGTAAACACCCACAATATTATTAACCATCGTGCCAACAACCAGCATGAGTACCCTTTTGAATTCCATGTGTCTAACACATGAGGGCATGCCTACAAAGTCAGAAAACAGCACAGCGCCCATGACTTTTGGAAACATTTTTTCACACTCAGGGTTGCTGAAGCATGGCACAAATTACCTGCATCAGTTGTTAGCTGCCAAGACATTGTATCCTTTAAAACCTCCATGCTTCCTGAAATTTGCCAACACTACACTTGATATCCCCACCTCCATATGCATGCACACATGTAGAGAGTTGGCCAAAAGTCACCTGACAGTAAATCAAAATTCTATAAATACTTAATATTCAATTTTTTTTATTTATTCCATTTATGAATGTTTAATAATTGAATACTGTGAGCTAAAATCACTGTTTTTTTTCAGAATTTGTCTATTTCAGCATTTGTCTATTTAATAATTTTTTGTTTTAATCTTGGAATTAAATGGTTTTAGTTTACTGTCAGGTGACTTTTGGCCAACTCTTTATATCATGACTAATATATTGTTCACTTTCCTGACTTTTGAACATAATTCTATGCACTGTACATACACCTTTGATGAGTTGTAGTGCACCTGAGTACTGTACACAATAATTTTATTGTTACTATTTACATGCGAAGGATTTGATCTCAGAATGTAAATGACCAGAACAAATTCCACAAGGTATTTTTCTCAATGATCTAATAAATCTTCCAATCCACTATCCTTATAGAGCAATAATGATTATAATAATTCGATTTTGGAATATGAGTCTTTGAAGGAAAAGATTAAAAAAAAAAAAAGGTTTAAAAATAAAAGAAGCTGCATCTATTTGCGATGGATGTGTGAATGTAATTTGAGTCCAAGAATAGATTTCGCTATGAAGTTACAATGGGGACACTGATCCTTTCGATTTTGTCTTGGATTGGATAAATGTGTCTGTTGTTCTGTTTCTTCAACTCAAATTGTTTTGATGCATCATGACACATTTTACACCGTGCATGTCAATGTAGGCAATAACTTTCTCAAGATGTTACATTAAGCTGTAGAGATTTTAGTGATTACTTCAACTCATCCTTACACCTAAGGATGGATCTTTCCTTTACTGCAGTATCTTTCTGCTTGTTGACCATACAAAAGAATTTTCAGAATGCAATTGTCTTTCATCCAAACATGTCCTACTCATCTGCACCGAATTCTTAGCAGTATGCTTGTGATACTAGAGATAGCACAGTTTTCTAAAATTTTGACTTTTAATATCTTATCTTGCCATTTCATGTTGCAGATGTTGTGCAGATAACACGTGAAAAGATTCAAGTTTCTTTATATGTCTGTAGTAGGTAGTTCATGTTTCTGCCCTATACAAGTGTGCTCAAAATATAAGATTTAGTTTTCAAACTGACATCATGTTCATCCCACAAATAATGGGAAAGTTTTCCAAAAGCGCTTGTATCCTTAGATACTCTAACATTGATTTCATTAAGAATACTCTTAAAGTTTACTGTACTTCCAATATTCAATAATAATAATAATAATAATCCTTTCTACTATAGGCACAAGACCTGAAATTTTGGGGGAGAAACTAGTCAATTATATCAACTCCAGTATGTAACTGGTACTTATTTCATCAACCCTGAAAAGATGAAAGGCAAAGTCAACCTCAGTGGAATTTGAACTCAGAACATAAAGACAGATGAAATGTTGCTAAGTATCTTGTCCAGCATGCTAATGATTCTGCTAGCTCACCACCTTAATAATAATAATAATCCTTTTAACTATTGGCACAAAGTCTGAAATTTGTGGGGAGGGGGATAGTCAATTACATTGTCCCCAGTGTTTCACTGGTACTTAATTTATTGGTCCCAAAAGGACGAAAGGCAAAGTCAACCTCGGCAGAATTTGAACTCAAAACATAGCAACAGGTGAAATACCATTAAGTATTTCACCCAACATGCAAATGATTCTTTTCTACTCTAGGCACAAGGCCTGACATTTTGGGGGGACCGGGCCAGTCAATTAGATTGACCCCAGTACGCAACTGGTACTTATTTTATCGACCCCGAAAGGATGAAAGGCAAAGTCAACCTTGGCAGAATTTGAACTCAGAGCAAAAAGACAGAAGAAATACTGTTAAGCATTTCACCCGGCGTACTAATGATTCTGCCAGTTCACCACCTTAATAATAATAATAAATGATAATAATAATAATAATAATAATAATAATCCTTTGTACTATAGACACAAGGCCTGAAATTGGTGGGGAGGGGTTAAGTTGATTACATCGACCCTCAGAGCTCAGCTGATGTATATTTGATCAACCCTGAACGGATGAAAGGCAATGTTGACCACGGTGGAATTTGAAGTCAGAATGTGAAGTAAGATGAAATGCCACTAAGCATTTTGTCCAGCATGCTAATGATTCTGCCAGCTTACTGCCTTGATAATAATAATAGTTTCAAATTATGGAACAAGGCCAGCCATTTTTAGAGGAGGAGTAAGTCAGTTATGTCAATCCCACAGCTCGAAGGTCTCTTATTTTAATGACCCCAAAAGGATGAATGGCAAAGCTGATCTTGACAAGATTTAAACTTGGAACAAAAAACAAAGAAATGCCACTAAGTATTTTATGTAAGGCCAGCAATTTTTCAGCGAGTGGGTATAGTTGATCACATCAACTCCAATACTTAATTGGTACTCTATTTTATCAGCTCCAAAAGGATTAAAAATATTATTTTCAATTAAAGTATTTATTAATTTATTATTTCAGAGGAAAATGATCCTTGCTTTATCATTTGCTTGTTTCTTTTCTTTCAGGTTTTGTAGATGCGCACACACACCCAGTGTGGGCTGGGGACAGGGTTCATGAATTTGCTATGAAGGTAACATTTAAAATATACTTCAACAGAACTGTTTTCATCTCTTTCTTAACATTTAATATCTTCACATGAAAACTAAACATACTGTTAATGTAGGAAGATTAGATATAGGACATAAATAACAATTTGATAAACAGATAACATGGACGAACTGCAATTTGGAAATAACCTAGATAAATTACAATAAAAATGTAAAAAATTGTCTGAACAGTTAAAGAGGAGGGCATTAGAAGTAAGTCATCCTCTCAGAAACAGTTAACATAGGTAGATTAGAGATAAAAGTTTTTTTAAAAATTATTTGAACAGTTCGCATAGGTAATCCAGAAACATGAACTAAATTTCTGTTTGATGTACTGTTTATGTGGTGAACTAGAGATTGTTGTGAAGCTCTATCTAATGCACTATTTATATGTTTGGACAGATGGGCAGGGAGGAAGTATGTTCATATGTTTGAGAGAGTGCTGAAAAATTCCTGGCTTTGGGTAAAAGAAAATACAGGGGGATTAATTATGATTTTATTCAACATATTTCCCTCTCAGATTCACACACTTATTGTAGTGGTCCTTCAGTTTTTCTAAGCCCTGTAAAAGTACTCAGAAGGTTGGGCCTCCAACTAGGCCTTTTATTATACCCTTAAAGCCAGAAACTTTTCAGTACCCACACTGTAAATACACACATTTGTTAAAAGCAATGACAATGTAATTAAAGTGTTAAACAACCATTGATCTTGAGTTCAAATCAATAGCAGATGTTCTGTTTTAGGCAATACACTTACTGATTCAATGTACCTCTGTTTATCTAAATGCTTAAAACAGATGGCAGATCATTCTGCTTTTTTTTATTGATTTAAAACCACAATCTGTAACCAATTGCCAAATCACAGTTCTAGATCATTAAAAGCCCAAACAAATGACTAACAAACTCTTGACTATGAAACTAGAATATTGTTTTACATTTTTTTTTTTTCATGTGGTAATGTGGTACTTTCCTTTTTAGTTGTCTGGTGCTAGTTACATGGAAGTACACCAAGCTGGTGGAGGCATCCACTTCACTGTGGAACATACTCAGAAAGCTTCAGAAGATGAACTACTTGAAAGTTTAAAGGAGAGACTGTGGCAGATGTTACAGGCTGGGACGACATTGGTGGAGTGCAAGTCAGGCTATGGTTTAAACACAAATACCGAAGTCAAGATGCTTACAGTGATAGAGAGAGCCAAGAAAGAGGTCCCTATTGATATATCAAGCACTTTTTGTGGAGCTCATGCAGTACCAAAGTAAAAAAGTGTACCTTTTTCTTAGCTGATATATTTTTAAATTAACATCAATCACTAGATCACTAAATATCTGAAATCCTCTATGGTCTTTTTTTTTATGTAACTTGTTGGGTGCTGTGGAAAAATTAAATTATTGGGTAAAACTTAAGATGATGTGGTAGATATTTTAAAACATTCTTTCAATCATTTAACTTTTACTAACAAGGCTTTCTCTCTTCTCAAAAATAGCAATGTCACATGACTTCTTTCAGTGATGTTAAATTTGTCAATATTGTCCCTTGTGAAGAATAGTATGTTGGGTAAAATAATAAGGTGCCAAATAAAATATATTAGAACATTTAATTTCATTCCTCCTTTTTTTAGCATTTAATCTTATTTGAGCTGAATTTAACTTCTTTTGAGGCCAAAAAATAAGTACTAGTAACATACTGTAGTTAATTCAATTAGTGGCACTTCTCTCCTACAAAACTGGTTCTATGGCAGTTATGACACACTCTTCCCAAATGGCGTTTCAAACAAAGGTATGACAGTCTGTTAATATAAGTAAATCAAAATTGAATCAGATATACTATGGTATTCAATTTGATGACTTATATTTCTGTGTTTAAATGTAAATTTGCCAATTATCTCCCCAGGGTTATTAAAATAAGCACTAAATCTCTAAATAATTGATACAAATATTTGGGGTAAAGAGAATAAATTATTATATGCATAATAACAATTGTTGAAGAGAGCAATATTACCATCAACCGCATTTACTTCTAAGTTAGTAATGCTACATATTTTAGGTGCATGGCTCAGTAGTTAGAGTGTCGAGCTCACAATCATGAGGTACTAAGTTTGATTCCTGGACTGGGTTGTGTGTTGCGTTATTGAGCAAGACACTTTATTTCACGTTGCTCCAGTCCACTCAGCTGTAGAAATGGGTTGCAACATCACTGGTGCCAAGCTGTATTGACCTTTAACTTTCCCCTGGATAACATCATTGGTGTGGAGAGGCTGGTATGCATGGGCAACTGCTGGTCTCTCATAAACAGCCATTGGACCTCAAAGGGTTACTTTCTAGGTGCAATCCCATGGTCATTTATATCTGAAGGGGGTCTTTACCCTTTACCCTTTATATTTTATCAATCCAAAAATGGTAAAGCCAATAATGATGGGATCCAAAACCCCAAAATAAAGAGATGGAAAAAATGCAATAAAGTATAGAGTACCAATAAATATTTATAACTAAGCAAATAAATTTTCTGTAAAATAACGTATCTCACCTCTGCCCCATGATTAGAATAGCAAAACATTGTCATGAACAGGTTTCTTCTCTCAGGGACAACACCATAGAAACAAAATTATGTTATTTTTGTTATTTTAAAAATGTATATATAGCATGACTGGTCACTACACCTATCAGATACCATCTACCAATGACTTTTCAAATTTTAAAGATTATTTCTAACATTATATGATGTAAACAGATATATAGGTTGTTCAAAAAGTCTCTCTGCAGTGAATTTTTTTACATCCTGACTCTGCAAGATGTATTTCAAAACATGTGGAGAAGAGTCAACTTATGCATTGAAAATGAAGGATGACTCTTTCAATACCTCACATAAAGTATTTTAAAGTCTTGTAAAGTTTGATATATTCTTTTGTAGTCTTACACCATCTTATAAATATTTATTTTGCAATAAAATACTTACTGTGGAGAGACCTTTTGAACACCCTGTATTTACTAAGGTATATTTAAATAAAAATGTGAGATACAAAGTCTGTGATATGAAGATGATCATCTCCTGACCATAGGGTCCAGATCTCAAACACAATTTCTTTTATCTTTGTATTGTACACCTGGGAAAGTTATGCAACTTTACTTGCCTCTGTCTATATAGCTGTCAAACAGGCATCATTCCTTCTTCATAGTTGAGTGGTTAACATTGAAACATACATGCTGCTGTAATAATGAATCCCCCAACAAATGCAAATATTCAGTGTTGAAAAACTTATCTCATACAAGCCAGTGCAGAAAAATGATTGTATGACAGTAAAGTTAAAGATTTTTTTATCAAATTTAATAAAAATAATTTTTGTTTTTTTATTTTAGAGATAAAACTGCCGAAGAAGCAACGTATGATGTAATAAATAATCAACTTGTTCGTGTTAAAGAACTAATGGATTCAAGGAAACTACATGTTGACAACATTGATGTCTTCTGTGAAAAGTTTGTATTTGATATCAACCAATCTAGAGCCATCTTAGAAGCTGGTCAAAAATGTGGACTTGCAATTAATTTCCATGGAGATGAACTTAACCCACTTAAAGGAGCTGAGGTCAGGGACATTTTAAAATTGACTTACCATAATTATTACTCAAAAGCAACGTTAAGGAAAACATTTATCAGCCTTTGGACAATGTTTTGTATGCTAGAGAAACATCTAGATAACTTCACTGTATTGTAACTTATTCAATAAATGCTTCAGATTTGTTTCACATTTCCATTTCCACTACCAAGGAAACTTTTAAACAGACTCTGGAATAAGATAAAGAAAAATATTGGGCTTTCTATTAATTGATACCTTTCAGATTAACACTTGTTGTGATATTTAATTAATGTAACTGAAACCAGTATATTACAGGTACTTATTGTATTGAAAGCTTGATTAATGAAAGACTAATCTGACCTCGATTAAATGTGTGTGTGCATGTTATCTTTTATTTTTTTGTTTGTTTCAGTCATTGGGCTGTGGCCTTGCTGGGGCACCACTTTAATTGAACAAACTGAAACAAGGGCTTATTTTTTAAGCCCAATACTTGTTCTACTGATTTCTTTTGCTAAACTGTTAAGTTATGGGAACTTAAAAGTATTTATCTACAGAGATTCTATATAGAAGTACATAAATGTATAATGTTAGCTTTGTCCTAAACTAACTTCTGTATATTTTTATAATTTTGATATTTTCCTTATTGGACACATTATTCTGTGATTTCAAATATTTTGATTCTTCTTCTTCTATAGATGGGAGCTCAGCTTGGTGCTCTTGCCATAAGCCATCTTGAAGAAATTTCTGATGAAGGTATGCAAGCGATGGCAAAAGCTGGTTCTGTTGGAGTCATTTTACCCACTACAGCTTACATATTACGACTGAAACCACCAAATGTTGTTAAAATGATAAATACAGGAATGGCCATTGCATTAGGTTCAGATTTCAACCCAAACGCTTATTGTCTGTCAATGGTGAGATAATATACAAATATACTTATTTATATGCGTGTGTGTGTGTTTGTGTGCATATATATATATATATATATATATATATATATATATATATAATCATAAATATACAGGGATTAGCATGAGTTGCTTCTCCAACATACTGAGAATTTAGAAATAGCAGTCAAAGAACTACTGATTCCAAACTACAAATTTTTTCTCTTTGACTGCTATTTCTAAATTCTCAGTATGTTGGAGAAGCAACTCATGCTAATCCCTGTATATTTATGATTATAAATGGTTTTACCGATAAAGGTTTTTTCATACTGAACTACTTGGCAAAATTGTTAATTATTAATTTTATTACTAATTGACGATTCCCTGCCCTATATCTGTATATTATATTTATATATATATATATAAATTAAACAATAGGGTAAAAAATTGGATATTAATTAATATCAATTTAATACCAGGTAACTAGCACATTAAAAGAATCAGGGGGATTCAGAAAAATATCTGAGAACTCAAGGATTATTGTATAAGAATATATATAAATAAATTTCCGGATTTAGCACACAAAAACAAGGACTTTTGAATTTTACCGTAGAAAGTATAATTTATGAGAACTGTATACATGTGCTTTCCTTGTGGCGTACAACTTAGTATGCGATTCTCTAAATTAAATCTATCCAACGATCTGTACTGATGAGAAACAGATATTTTCGGTAAGAAAATGTTAATTTCGAAACATGTTTGCAGATAATTGTATTTTTTGTGTAATTTTCACTGGTCTTGCTCGCTTTACGTTTTTGTTGCTTCACTGAATTCCCTTTGAGAATTATTCAGTCTTAGTAGACACATGACATGTGATCTTCTTCTAGCACATTAGTAGTCCACCTAGTGGCCTCATTTATATATATATATATATATATATATATATATATATATATATATATATATGGTCTGATCAATAAGTATCCGGACTGTTGCTATAGTAAGGAAGCTAAACCATTGAGAGTGAAGCAGCTGGTCACACATTAACCTTGAACTCTGCTGTGCATGCACATGAAGTTTTAACATTCTAGCGCACTTCTGCTGTTTACAGCAGTGCTTGGAAGGAAGGCGTGTAGTGTGTGATTGTCACATTGACCATGACAGAGAAAGTTAGCAGAGAATCTGCATCAAATTTTGCCAAAAGCTCGGCAAAACCTGCTCAGAGGCCTATGCAAAGTTTTCATCATTTTCAACAGAGTCAAGGAGATCTTGTGCAACTGAAACCTGAGTCTCTTTTTGGTCAACTGAAGCCAGTTTTGGCACAAACTTGGCAGACACGTGTTTCATACCCAAATCTTCAGTGATAATCGACTGAACTGCTAGTTGTGGGTCTCCAAGAACGTTCGTCACTATCAAAATATTTTCGTCCATCTTGGAAATATCTGAACCACTTGTATACGGCTCATACACACCTTTCCATACACACCTTTCCATACACTTTCTGCAACTTGCATAGACCTCTGAGCACGTATCTCCACAACAACTTTCACTTTCGTGGTCAATGCGATGGTTACACACTACACACCTTCCTTCAAAGCACTGCTGTAAACAGCAGAAGTGAGCTAGAATGTTAAAACTAAGTGTGCATGCACAGCTGGGTTCAAGGTCAATTTGCGCCAAGTGGCTTCACTCTGTGTGCTTGTCATAATGTCTTACGTTTAAGATGATTCCCATGCTTTCCCTAATGAGAAGGTTACAATTTTAATATCAAAGATCCCTATGGATCACACAGGTTGTAATCCTTTGAAACATATGTAGGAATAAAGTATGCAATTATAACATGCGTTTTCTCCAATCCTTAAATTCTTAAATATACTCAAATACCCAAAATTTCAAGGAGTTCCTGCCTTAAAAACAGGAGCTAACCACAGTTATTTTGTGTTCTTTGCTACATTGGTTTCTATTAACCCATTTATTCTATCAGAAGAATTTTTATTCATTAAGATAGAAGAAATACACATAATTATATATATATATATATATATATATATATATATAAAGTAAAAGTTAGAGGCAATACTTGACAATTGTAAGCACCTGTGTATGCCAGCTCGTGGTTGAGGTGAAAGAATAAATTGTAAATGCAAAAAATAACAACAAAAACACAAAGGATTCTGCGGTACACGTGTTTCAAGCTTTATATCAGTGTATAATTGACAATACAAAGCTATCTTCAGCCGCAAAAGTATTTCTCTCCCAAGAAATTATCTCACATCGGCGTTAAAGGAGGAAGAGAGGTGCGATATAAGAGGTGCAGTTCCTTTTGGTATTTTGCATTGTACTATACCTCGTAGAATTCTCCATTTACACATAATTTCCTCGGTACTCCGAAAACCGTCCATACCTTGCCACGATTCAGTGTGTAGTGTCTTTTGCGGCTGAAGATAGCTTTGTACTGTCAATTATATATATATATACATATATATATATAGATATATATATATATATATATATATATATATATATATATATATATATATATACACGTATCCAATATACCAAAAGGCACATGTCACCAAGGGGTATGGATGTATTAAAACAGTTATATGCTCAACTCTTATCTCTGACATGGTTAAACAGTTTTCATAACTCTAGATACAGTAGAATGAGGAATCATAATCAATATTTTTATATAATAAACATGTTTCATGAGATTGGCAGATGTCACTTACAAGAACATAAAATCCAGTTATGTGAACAAAGGCCACTGATCCCATTCATTGGCATTATCCAGCAAATATATATATATATATATATATATATATATATGCCGTTAAATATATGTCTGGTTACAGAGTGACCAATGGTTACACATCCATAAAATGCTTAGCTTTATAGTCAACTCGTCATTAGAGTCTGATGAGTTGTCTATAAAACCAAGTGCTTTATGGATGTGAAACCATTGGTCACACTATGACTGGACATATATTTAACTGCATCTAAATACATTACTGCTCTATCCTTTAGATTGTGCTTCTTTTTCGGATATATGATTCACTGACGATATATATATATATATATATATATATATATATATATATAAAAGAGTTCATAACTCTAACTAAAAACACTTGTCTCCCCTTACACACACTTCCTGTTTTGACACCACATTTCCTGCTTAACACAAACTTTTAACCCTTTTTTTAAACCTAACAAAACTCTCAACTCTCATGCATCCTTATTTTTCCTACCAATTTATACATGAACTACTATTGAACTACAAAAGCTCAAAGACAATATAATGTATCATCATCATCATCATCATCATCATCATCGTTTAACGTCCGCTTTCCATGCTAGCATGGGTCGGACGATTTGACTGAGGACTGGTGAAACCGGATGGCAACACCAGGATCCAGTCTAATTTGGCAGAGTTTCTACAGCTGGATGCCCTTCCTAACGCCAACCACTCAGAGAGTGTAGTGGGTGCTTTTACGTGTCACCCGCACGAAAACGGCCACGCTCGAAATGGTGTCTTTTATGTGCCACCCGCACAAGCCAGTCCAGGGGCACTGGCAACGATCTCGCTCGAAAATCCTACGGGAGCCAGTCAGGCGGTACTGGCAACGGCCACGCTCAAAATGGTGCATCTCATGTGCCACCCACACAAGAACCAGTCCAGGGGCACTGGCAACGATCTTACTTGGCTTGCCGGGTCTTCTCACGCACAGCACATTTCCAAAGGTCTTGGTCAGTAGTCATCGCCTCGGTGAGGCCCAATGTACGAAGGTCTTGCCTCACCACCTCAGCCCAGGTCTTCCTGGGCCTACCTCTTCCACGGGTTCCCTCAACTGTTAGGGTGTGGCACTTTTTCAGGCAGCTATCCTCATCCATTCTCACCACATGTCCATACCAGCGCAATCGTCTCTCTTGCACACCACTACTGATGCTTCTAATGTTCAGCTTTTCTCTCAAGATACTTACACTCTGACGGGTATTCACATTGACATTACACATCCAACGGAGCATACTGGCTTCATTCCTTGCGAGCTTACGTATGTCCTCAGCAGTTACAGCCCATGTTTCACTGCCATGTAGCATGGCTGTTCGTACGCATGCGTCATACAGTCTGCCTTTTACTCTGAGTGAGAGTCCCTTTGTCTCCAGCAGGGGTAAGAGCTCTCTAAACTTTGCCCAGGCTATTCTTATTCTAGCAGCTACACTTTCAGCGCACCCACCCCCACTACTAACTTGGTCGCCCAGATAGCGGAAGCTATCGACTACCTCTAGTTTTTCACCCTGGAATGAGATAGAAGTTGTTTCCTGTTTGTTTACAGTCTTTATTGCACCTGAACATCTGCCACAAACAAAAACTAACTTGCTAGTTAACCTGCCTTTGATGTTGCTGCACCTCTTATGTGTCCATAGCTTGCACCGGGTACATCTTATAGAGTTACTACCTACTCCTTTTCTACATACTGAGCAGGGTCATCTACCTGAAGGGGTTTGTGTTTTATCTACCTTCCTACTTATTAGGATTTTGGTTTTAGCTAGGTTGACTCTAAGGCCCTTCAATTCTAGACCTTGCTTCCACACCTGAAACTTCTCCTCTAGTTCTGATAGTGACTCCGCAATTAGGGCAAGGTCATCAGCATAGAGGAGCTCCCAGGGGCAACCTGTCTTGAACTCCTCTGTGATTGCCTGGAGGACTATGATAAATAAGAGGGGGCTGAGGACGGAACCTTGGTGGACCCCTACCTCTACCCGGAATTCATTGCTGTACTCATTTCCAACCCTCACCTTACTGGCAGCATCTCTGTACATGGCTCGCACAGCTCTCACTAACCATTCTTCTATCCCAAGTTTCCTCATTGACCACCAGATAAGGGATCGGGGGACCCTGTCAAAGGCTTTCTCCATATCAACGAAAGCCAGGTACAGAGGTTTATCCTTAGCTAGGTATTTCTCCTGCAACTGTCTCACTAGAAATAAGGCATCAGTAGTGCTTTTACCTGGCACGAACCCAAACTGCATCTCGTCTAAATTGATTCGCTCCCTAATTAGTTGGGCTATGACCCTCTCTGTAACTTTCATAACCTAATCTAACAGCTTGATGCCTCTGTAATTATTTGTATCTAAAGCGTCACCTTTACCTTTGTAGCAGTTGACTATGATGCTGCTACACCAGTCATTGGGTATGACTCCTTCGTGTATCACCTGGTTCGTAATACGGGTGACTAGGCTATAGCCAACACTGCCAGATATTTTGAGCATCTCTGCAGTGATTCCTGATGGGCCGGGGGCTTTCCCGGTCTTCATACTCTTAATTGCTTTATCTACCCTGGTACTATCAACTCGGATAGCTGGTCCCTCTATTGGGTCGACATACGGCAGGCTCTCTTTCTCCCATTCATTCTCTTTATTAAGCAATCTATCATAGTGGCATCTCCAGACCTCTTTCTTTGCATCCTCATTTAATGCAAGCGTACCATCATCCATGCGAACACATTTCTCTCCTACAACATCACTATTCTCTCTCCTACACTGTCTTGCAACACGAAATACCTCGAGTCTTTGGTCCTCACGGCGCAGAACATTGGCAAATCTTTCCTTATCTGCTTCCCCTCTGGCTAAATAAACCTGTCGCCTAGCCTCCCTTCTGGCACATTGGTACAATTCCCTGCTACCACCATTCTTCCAGTCCTTCCAAGCCTGTTTCTTTTGTCTAATAGCCCTGTCTACCTCCTTGTTCCACCACCAAGTTACTCTGGGTCGGGAGGGGACCTTACACCACCCACAAATCTGGTCGGTGGCTTTCAACAGGTTGTCCCGCAGAAATCTCCAATTGTCTTCCACGTTGTATGATGCTATATCCCCTTCTATTTCGTTAAATGCTTCAAGTAACTTGTCTCTAAGTCTCTGTCCGTTTGCAGGGTCTTTAAGCTTCCACACCCTTCTCCTCCAAGCCTGTCTAATTCTGGGCACCCATTTTGCCTTGATCCCAAAGTCGCTAACTACTAATCTATGTTGTGGGGTACATTCTTCGCCAGGGTAGGTTTTGGCATTTATAAGCCGCCCTCTTTCCCTATTTCTGGCGAGGATGTAGTCGATTTGGCTAGAGTGTCTGCCGGAGAGGTAGGTGACTAGGTGACTGGCAGGTTTCCTGAAGTTGGTATTGCAGACCATAAGATCGGTTGCATCACAGAACTCCAGCAGTCTGGTTCCCTCCTCGTTGCGGGAACCGAAGCCATAGCCTCCATGTATGCCATGGAAGCCTCCAGCACGACGTCCGACATGACCGTTGAAGTCTCCAGCCACAAAGAGAAGGTCCCTGTCACTCGTCGACGAGGTAGTTTGCAAGAGGGTATGGGTATATTTATTTTTTTTCTATATTATTGTTTTATATATTATTCTCTTCATTTTGTACTTTTTTGTACTTCTTTGTAAAAAAACATTTTCATTCTCCTTCTTCTTGATAATTTGCTTCATCGCAATGAAAACCGGTTAGAAAAAATCTTTATTAAATTATGCTTCCAGTTCAACATTCTGGCTTTTTTTCATTTTCCTATATATATATACTTGTTTCAGTCATTTGACTGCGGCCATGCTGGAGCACCGCCTTAAGTCGAGCAAATCGACCCCAGGACTTATTCTTTGGAAGCCTAGTACTTATTCTATTGGTAAACACACCAGCATCGGTTGTCAAGCGATGTTAGGGGGACAAACACAGACACACACACATATATATATATATATATATATACATAGGAGAATATACAAATAATAACAACAGACGAGGACAGGTGGTGTAAATAACAAAAGTATATATTAGTATGACGCTCGGGAATACGGAAAGTCTTTGACGTTTCGAGCTACGCTCTTCAACAGAAAGAATACAGAGACAAGGAGAAAAACACGGAGAAAAAAAAATTGAATAGTGTTCAGTCAACGGTCAATCATACATATACATGACGGGCTTCTTTCAGTTTCCGTCTACCAAATCCACTCACAGGATTTGGTCGGCCCGAGGCTATAGTAGAAGACACTTGCCCAAGGTGCCACGCAGTGGGACTGAACCCGGAACCATGTGGTTGGTAAGCAAGTTACTTACCACACAGCCACTCCTGCACCTATGTATATATATATATATATACATGCATATTCTTTTACCAGTTGCAATCGTCAGACTGTAGCCATGGTGGAGCACCATCTTGAGGGGTTTACTGTTTTTGCACTGTTGATAAAGCTGGGATATCATCCCCTAGTAGAGGAACCATGTCAGCATGAATGTCCCTGGTAACTAAACCATTTTTTCTGCAGGTACTTGATAACACTGTCATACTAAATTTTGTCCATTTTCAAGAGAAGTTACAACTGGTTACTCTTGAAGTTTTCTTTGAACAGTCAGATGTCAGTTTACCTGGAAAGGAATGATTAAATTGTTCTTGTAAGGGGAATCTGTACACCTCCGTGATTGGCTAAGTGAACTATACTAGTTAGTATAATTGAGCATGTGCAGAACAGTCTGAGAGGAGTGGCATGTGTGCAGTCATAGTGTACAGGTCATAGGAATTATTGAATAGAGATATTGTGGAGTGCTTGTTGAAGATACACAGTTGGAGAATAATAAGAGAACATCAGGAATGTTTAATATCATAACAGTTCAGATGTAACAGTGATGACAAGAAGTCGTACGTCATATCAGTGGCAATGATGAAACCTGCCGCTGTATAACAGTGTCGTTATAACAGTGGTAATAAGGTTACGAACGCTCGTAGGAGTGTTGAAATGGAAGAGCTACTAGCTTCTGTAGTGAAGCAACAGCAACAGTTGCAGCAGTAGTTGTTACAACAGCAGCAAGAATACCGTGAACAGCAACAACAACAGCTAAACCAGCAGTTACTTATATTAATTAAGTTGATTAAACTAAACGTTTTCAATTAAGAAACTAATATAATTCAGTCAGATGTGTATGTATATGTGTGAAATGAGCATAGCATGATTAGTAAGAGAGCCATTCAACAAGAGACAGGTATTATATTCAAATCCTGTTTATGCATTGTTCCACCTTGACCTACATATCTATTATAAATATCATGTTACATATATTAGCCAAAACCTTTTGTAGTTGTACATGCATACATGTATTTATATATATGTATTTATGTTGTGTTATTACATACACTTATGTAAGTGCACACACATTTATAAATGTATTTGTTGAGAAGAATATCACATAGGAGTGGCTGTGTGGTAAGTAGCTTGCTTACCAACCACATAGTTCTGGGTTCAGTCCCACGGCGTGGCACCTTGGGCAAGTGTCTTCTACTATAGACTCGGGCCGACCAAAGCCTTGTGAGTGGATTTGGTAGACGAAAACTGAAAGAAGCCCATCGTATATATGTATATATATATATATATATATATATATATATATATATATATATAACGATAAAAGGTTTCTGTGTAGGTGTGGGTTGCCAGTGTAACGGTTGTAAAATGAACGAAGAACAGTGATCGAAGTTGTAAAGAAATATTTATCGTTACTTTAATAAATGCCATACCATGACGGGTAGGTTAGTGTAATAGTATAACACAGTTCGTAAAGCATGCAAGGTGAAGAAAATTAATTTCGGCCTGTATATGTGTGTACACGATCTTGTAGCAGTATATAGACAGAGATATGGTAATGTTACAGAGAAAAGAAAGTGAGCTAGTGAAAGTTATAGAGTCGAGGGAGGTTGTGTCTCATAGTTGGCTGGTTGTAACCTTCCTTCTCGCTCTGGCCAAGGTTGTAGCTGGTCAGCCAGACTTCGTTCTCACTGAGTCATCACCATGTGACTGGACTGGTTGAGTCGTCACCGACTGGTGACTAGACTAAATTTTTCTTGAGGTTTCCTTGCTTTTATAACAATCCAGAAGGATAGATATATTATTGAGAACAATTGTTTTAGTTGGTGGTCTGGTTATCTCTATTCTAGCTTTTAGTGGAGTAGAAGAGGTTAGGAAGGGTCAAGTGGTGAAGACATTATTTCGGTCTAGCTAAAGGCATCTGGAAAATATAAAATCGTTGTCAGAGAAAAACCATTGTTCCACTGTGGGAAAAGTTCTGTTGCAGTGTTAATTTAAATTTAGCTATAGTGGATCAAATCCACTTCATGCATGCAAGATCCATTACATCACTCTCCTCGCCAGTGAGGTTCCTGGAAGGGAAACGAACGAACAAAGGAGACAAAAAATAATGTATGGTTGAGGAGAAATTTCGCATATCAGGAGAGAGGATCGTTGAAGTGTATACGGGACAGTGTCACTTTGCGTGCTAAAATGTGTGCAGTCAGTGACTGGGCAGTACAGCAAATGGGTGCGTGTGTGCACGTGAGGGCGTATACAGGAGTGCAGGTGCACGTTTCGCAATTGACTGAAAAATAAGCTCAGATGAGCAAGTGAGTGCATTCTCAATCCGTGATATGAAAGATCCTCCTGCAGGGTTGCAGTGTGTGAAATGCCTTCAAGGTGAAATGCCCAAAGTGAAATGCGTCTGGTGCTGTTGTCGTGGTTAATTGCTGAGTTAGCAAGGGCAACAGTGTAAGCATTCTGAAGTGATGCGCAAGACAGATCATTTTCTCTGTTAATTACATGACCAAACAGGGGTCTAATGGAGGAAAGTATGTCTAAACATGAGCGCAGAGCATGTGAACATCCAGCGTGCTTTGAGTCGGGATTGGAATCGAGGTGATGCAGACATGTTGCAAAACAAGGCAGTAGATGCATAATACAGATGCAAGTGCATGAGTGCAATAGAGCTTGCAAGGCTGAGGCTAATGCTAGTGCATTGATTACAAATACAGTGTACAGTATTGAATATGCCAGTGATTAATGCAGTAAGGCTGAGGCTGCCAGTCGGTGCATGAGGTATTATAAGCCTCGATCGTGTAGGAACAAAAGTGTGTCATGCTGGCACGTTGTAAGGGTCAAACAACTTTCTCTATGTATGCGTGACCGACATAGAGTCTTACAGAGACGAGTTGTGTCTACAAGGGTGCATTGAGCATGGAAAATAAACGAGAAAGGTATGTGTGGTGCATGAATGTGACAGAGATAGCATTTGTGTATGTATGAACCATGTGTGCAAGGCCAGGCACTGAGGAAAGGTGCATGCGTGTGTGCACGCAACAATACATTTTCAAAGTGAACGAGAAAAACGTATATATACATGCAAAATGTGAATAATAACATAGTACATTGAAAAAGATATGCACATGAATTTGGCCATCTTAGTGAAACAAGTCGTCGCAGAACTTGTGCATCGCGTGTACATCGCGAAATGTGTGCACCGTGGAATGTGCTTCGCGGTATTTGCCTCGGGGAATGTGTGCATCGCGGAATGTGCTTTGTGGTATATGTAACTCGTCAAGAAATGAAAGTGTGCAGTGCAAACAGAATAATAAGATAAGCAAAACTAACAAACTTAGCTGAAAATAGCGTCCCTTGTGAAAAGTCTACTGCTGAAAGTGAAAAGAAAATGTGCATGCAAAGAAAAAGAGTTGTTGAAAGTCTATGTGAGAGTCTTATTTATGTACGTGCAAAAATTCATTGACAATGCAAAGTTTGTACATCGGGACGAGATGAAAAGCGTGTGTGTGCCGAAAAGGTTGCATGTGCGGGCTTCCGTATTTTCTTCCAGTTAGTTTCTGGCATGTAGCTGTCAAAATGTTGCGCTTATAGGCTTTCATGGTTGGCGAATACCTTATGTTTCGGCAGTGTTGCATTGTTGTGAAGTGCATCGTAGATTGCATCGCAGTATAGTGCTTTCTGTAGCAGGTCGATGGAGGGTGCATCTTGGTGGTGATGAAGGTTGTCATTAATTTTCTTTGGTTCAGCGACTGTAGTTCTTTAGTTCGAATCAGCAAAAATGCAGAAGGTAGCAATTCTTTCGCTTGGGGTTAACAGTTGTGACTGTTGGTAATGCAGTTTCAGAAGGTAGCAATTCTTTTTTTACAAGGTCACCAATTTGTTGGTAATGCAGCTTCAGAAGGCAGTGATTCTCTTTTTTCACGGGGTCACCAATTGTAATGATTGGGTTCTTGTGAAGGCTGCAATTCTTTTGTTTGGGGTCACCAATTGTAACGGTTGTATTTTAATTTGTGTAGCGATGAGTTATGGTGCAACGTCGTGATTGCCAGTTTGTAACGATAAAGTTTTTAGTTGAAGTCGAGGGTCACCAGTTGTAATGAGGGAAATTGATTTGTTATAATTGCATGTTGTAAGATGGGAAAGATGAACAATGCATGAAGTTTTAAGAAAATATTTATTTACTGTTACGTTACAATACTTTACCACGACAGGCAGGTTATAATAGATCCATAAACATGCGAAGTAAAGCTTGCATTTATTTCCTCTTCATTTAGTAGTAATCCACAGAGAGAGATAGTGGTGTTGTAAGAGAACAGAATTAGAGCTAGTGGAAGTTGTAGGGTTTGGGACGTTGTCTCACAGTTGCTGACTGTAAACTTCATTTCTCTCTCTGGCCAAGATTGTAGCTGATCAGCCAGACTTTGTTCTCATTGAGTCGTCACCTACTGGTGACTAACTGGTTGAGTCGTCACCGACTGGTGACTAAACTAAATTTTTCTTGGGGTTTCCTTGCTTTTATAACGATCTAGAAGGATAGATATATTATTGAGAACAATTGTTTTAGTTGGTGGTCTTGTTATCTCTATTCTAGCTTTTAGTGGAGTAGGGTTAGGGTTAGGGTTAGGAAGGGTCAAGTGGTCAAGACATTATTTCGGTCTAGCTAAAGGCATCTGGAAAATATAAAATCGCTGTCAGAGAAAAACCATTGTTCTACCATGGGAAAAGTTCTGTTGCAGTGTTAATTTAAATTTAGCTATAGTGGATTGAATCCACTTCATGCATGCAAGATCCACTACATATATGTATGTGTGTGTACATGTTTGTCCCCCCAACTTCGCTTGACAACCGATGCTGGTGTGTTTATGTCCCCGTAACTTAGCAGTTCGGCAAAAAGAGACCGATAAAATAAGTACTAGGCTTACAAAGAATAAGTCCTGGGGTCGATTTGCTTGACTAAAAGCGGTGCCCCAGCATGGCCGCAGTCAAATGACTGAAACAAGTAAAAGAGTATACTATGATATTGTATACTCACATGCTGAAAGTAAGAGATTTGCAAATATTCTTTGGTAGGGTTCAGTATATACAAGTAATTTAGATTATGCCTTTTTTTTTCATATTTTCAGCCTCTGGTAATGCATTTGGCTAGTGTCAACTTGCGAATGAGTCTCCAGCAATCTTTGGTAGCTTCAACAATCAATGCAGCTAAAGCTCTGGGAAAGTCTACCACTCATGGAAGTTTAGTTCCTGGAAAAGTTGCAAATTTAGTTCTGATAGAAGCATCAAGGTAAGAGCAAACTTTTGGTATTCAAGTGTAATGTTGATTAAATCAACACAAATAAACATTTCCCATTCTTAACAAAGCATCACAAATGCCCAATTTGGTAAGATGCCAAGCTGAAGGCTCATTCATTCAAGTCAGGTGGCATTAGAGTTTTGACTGAGATAACAAGGCTGTTGGACTGTCAGTTAAGAGTCGGTAATTTACATTCTTTTATCAGCACTGCACAATATCTGTGGCCAAGATATATATCGTGCTGACAGAAGCTACACCTTGAGAACATGATAACTTTGCATGACACAATATCAATGTAAGATAAAGAAGTTTTCTATTTGCTTACTCATCTTTGGTTTAAATTTTTTGCCAGATTAAATTGCTGTAGACCAGAGATGGGTAGCTTTTATTCATGTGTGAAATTTCATTCATATTCAAATAACAATCCATAAGGTAAAATAACTGTCCAATTCTAAAGAGTAAAAAGAAATTTAATTTAAGTTACATATCTTAATTTGTAAAATTCATTATTTTTCTCAGCAGAGATGGGCCTTCACAGATTCTTATGCTCTTTCAATTCACTTGTAGCAGAAAGTTTTTCCTTTATTGCTCTAGACAGACTACATTATGATGAAGTCTAAGTGGGTCCCTGCAACTCATCACAAGCAGTATTATTATTCTTGAAGATATGCCAAAAACAATAGCCTAATGACTCATCTCATAGTTATGATTTCAATAAATTAACCAATGGAAACAGAGTTTAATACAGATAAACCTGAGAGAATTTTTGTTTTTGCATCCTGCATTTTATACAATAAGGTAATATCTTGTCTAATCAATTCTCTTCTTTCCTTACAGATGGGAACATTTGATCTATCAAATGGGCTGTTATACAGACTTGATAAAATATGTTATTGTTCATGGCAATGTTGTTGTAGATAAGCACAATTCAAACCATCCAAAATATTAATTACACTCACAACCATTTATTAGACAATGCAAGGAGACAACTATAGAAAACAACTTCACAGACATTTCCAAATATATGGAACAAGGAATCAATGCAGATTTTAACAGATTTAGAATTACACCAAATGGCTGTTTATGTCCTTAAAATAAATCTTGCTTCTCAAATTAGTTAATAAGAATAATAAAGTTATCAAGCAAATTTGTCATTGTCTTCACGTTCAAAATATTTGACTAAATGAAACTTATTAACCAAACATTTGTTTCCATAATTAAATTTAGCAAAAGAATAAATCAGTTCAGTTAATGAAGTAATATGATTTAATAACAATTTCTTACAGGAGACTATGGACATACATTTTGGAGAAAAATGGAACAGTTGATTGAATTGACTTGAGTAATTGATTAATACTTATATTAGCCCACCCTAGAGTATTGCTCTTGCAACTGGAACAGTTGCTGCTGTACCCACTGATATTCTAAACTGCATGCAGAAAGTGGCTACCCAACTGATTAACATAGAGGCAATCACCAACAGACTCAATCTTTAGTCCACAGATGTCTCCTCCCTCTCCCTTTTCTATTGCTACTATAATCACCTTTGCTCCTTGGAGTAGGCTAGACTCATACCACCTCCATTCAGGCTTCCTTGACTCACTTGTCTCTCCTCTTTTCATCACCCTTGTATCCAATCCTCTAAAGCTGGTCCTAATCACTATACCCAGTTCTTCCTTCCCAGAAGGACAACTCTCTCTGTTCATGTCTTTTCCACAGGTGTTGATGTACAAGGATTTGAGAGGAATAGTAATAGCAACAAACCCACCAGTCTTGGAGGGTCTGCAAAGGTCCTAAGTATAGCCCTTTCCTTTAGACCCAACAATAAAAACTCAAGAAGGACAGAAAGCAAAACCAGTTTTCACAGCATTTAAAGTCAAACTGCAAAGAGATGTAACACAAAGCATTTCGTCTAATTCTGTATTGATTCTACCATTCCATCAATCCAACATAATTCAACAAATGCATTACATAAAGAGTTGTCCTTCTGGGAAGGAAAACTGGGTATAGTGATTAAGGCTAGCTTTGGAGGATTGGATACAAAGGTGATGAAAGGAGGAGAGACAAACGAGTCAGGGAAGCTCCAAGGAGCAAAGGCAATTATAGTAGCAATAGAGAAAGGAGAGGGAGGAGACAATTGAAAGGAACAGAATATTTTCTCTAAGTTATCAACATCTTCAAGAGCTTTGAAGTGTAACAGTCAAGTCTATGAACAAAATAACATTTCATATGAATATGTTAGGAATAAACTAAAATCCTGCTTTTGTGATTTCATTGTACCTTCATATTGACAAGATCCAGTGAGTCATAGGGTTGCATCATGCCCCATGTCAGCTTTGGCATGATTTCTGTAGCTGGATTCCTTTCCTAACACCAACTATTTTACAGTATATACTGGGCACTTTTTGCATGCTACCAGCACTAGTGAAGTCACCAAGTAACTTGCAAGACAGGAAAGAATGAGAAAAGGGGAAAGAAGAAAAGGAAAAAGCCCTTTCAACTAAATTGGGGAGGAGTATTTGAGAAGGTGGAGAAATGACATTTTACCAAGGTCAAGCATGGGTGTCTTGCTGTGGAGAAAATACACAATTACCCAGCATTTGTATAAGGAGTATTGTATAAAAAATATAATCTATCATCAAATGTAGTGGATAACTGCATATTTCAGAGTATGATATCTGAAGCTTGAAAATATTTATCCATTGAAGTATGAAACTGGAACAACTATGGTTGTAATAATGTTTTGTTCATTTTTAAGGTTTCTCACACACTATTCTTAATCTTTCATTTTAAATAGACTCTACAATAAATGCTTCACATATTATTGGGGTAACAGAAGTATCAGTGTATTGAATAAATATTTCAATGAATAACGAACTAATAAATCAGTTGTATGTTGGAGCAGTAAGTAGCAAGTTCAAAGTAGTAGGAAATTATATAGTTTTGTTTCTTTCCTCTGTTCTCTTTTTACCACAATGTTTTATGAGGTGCTGAATAAACATTTTTTTTCTGTAACTGGGAAAGCAAATTTTTTTCAGACTATTAAGGTTCATAGGAGTAGAGCCCAACTCCAATTTCTAAAGAAATCTTAGAGACTTCTCCCAAAGATATGATGCTGGACTAATGCAGGTAGCTGACAATGAAACACATACTTATCCCTACTTAAATCACAAGTAGTGCTAATTTAGAAGGAGACAGAGATGTCAGTATGGAACATGGATGTTAGACAATGATGATGATGATAAGGACAATTGTTAACACAGCCTGTCCCAACTATTGTGGATTATGCAGCTTCTGGCACTCTGTGTGTGAAAAATTGCATACCTGAATCAGAGTTCCATCAAAAAGAAATCCAAAATAATCTACTGCCATCACAGACAAGCTTTTGTTGTGGGTCAATTCCAACTAACTGACCTGGAAAATAACATCATGAAAAAATAAAACCAGAGAACAAAGGAGTCACTAATGAAAGTTAATCTTGGCAGAGTTGCCAAACCCACATCTATAGTGATTTATGCAGTAGTACTTTTTGATTTCTAGCATATAACCTGGCATACCTCATGGGAACCTTGCTTACTAGCAACCAATAGAAGTCAACTTTCAAGCTGGATATGAATAAGACTTCACATTATCACAGACTTGAGCCTATATGCTGATAAAACTGAGTAATGGCTATGAGATTAGAAAACTTAGGCAGGATGTAGCAATTTGACACCACTCTTTCCAAATGGATTTCTTCTCTCAAGTTATTCTCACTATGAAACATGTTTTAATAGAACAGAACATCAAAAGGCATTATCCCCTGAAATGACATATATTTATAACACTATTTACACTACACATAAATCAAATTTCTTGTACAAACGTGACTGTGTACATCATACTTTTGCTTCACATACATTTAAATAACCTAATTTTTATTGATATTGCATATGGGAAATTTATATTTGTCAATGAATGACAAGATCATCACCATTATTTAATGTCTATTTTCTATGCTGGCAAGCTGGTGGGCTGCACCAGGCTTTCACACACAGAGTGCCAGAACCTGCATAATCCACAGGAGTTGGGACAGGTTGTATCAACAATCATCCTTATCATCATCATCATTGTCTAACATCCATGTTACATACTGACATCTCTGTTTTGGTTTGGTTTCCATGGTTGGGTACCCTTCCTAATGTCAACAACTATACAGAGTGTACGGGGTGCTTTTTACATAGCACCAGCGAGGTTATCAAGTAACTTGCAAAACAAAGACCTCTTAGTTGAGAGAGGGAGTAGAACTGAGAGAAGTGGCTGTGTGACAGGCAAGAGTTGACAGAGGGACAGAAATAATTGTCTTACTATAGAGGAGATACTTGGCTACTCCAGTAGGACAAGGAAAGAGAAAGCAAGTGGAGGATATATATATATATTTATATTTAAACTTATATTTATTATTATATTCTTACATTTATTTTTTATATATATAATATAATTTTTTCTGCATTTTTATAACTTAAGGCAAAAAGTATGTGATATAAAAAATATATCTCCTTTTGAAAGCTTCGAATATTGATTTCCTAACTCCAACATAACTACATATGTTTTTTATAAATATATATATATATATATATATATATATATATATATATATATATATATAGAGAGAGAGAGAGAGAGAGAGAGAGAGAGAGAGAGAGAGAGAGAGATTCTCAGCCCTCTCTTGTTTATCATAGTCCTCTAGCCATAACCGAGAAATTTAAGATTGGTTGCCCATGAAAGCTCCTCTATGCTAATGACCTTGTTCATATAGCTGAATCTCTACTAGAATTAGAAAAGAAATTTCAGGTATTGAAGCAAGGACTGGAATCAAAAGGTCTTGAAGTTAATTCAGCAAAAACAAAAGTACTGATAAGTAGGAAAGCACACAAATTACTAATCCCTTCAGGGAAATTACCCTGCTCAATATGTAGAAATTCCATACAGGGTACCTAGTGCAGGTTATAGATACATAAGAGGTGCAGTGGAATTGCAGGAAGGTTAACAGAGAAAGTCATCTTTGTGTGTGGTAACTGTGCAGCTACGATAAACACTAAGAATGTACAGGAAATAGATTTCCTCAAATGTTCAGTGGAATCCTTAAAAGTGGTAGATAGTTTCTGACAAACCATTCCCCTACAACTCCTCTTTCCAACACCTTCCCTTCTCACCCAACTCACCAATCATTGTAACTTCCTCTCCGCTACCTCCCACTCTCACTCACAAACCTACCTGCACACAATTTGTCCCAGTCAAATCTCTTCCCACAACATATCCTCCTAATACCCTTACCCGTTCCTACTCACTACATTCCCTTCGCCCTCCATCTCCAGAACTTACCCACCCACTCACCGTCTCCAATCCCCAGTCAGTTTCACTATATACACCTCACTGTAACTTGAGTGTATGCCCCCCCCCCCGCCACTGTCACATCTTCACCATCATTTCTCTTTCTCTCTCTCTCCCTACCTGAGGTAGTCATATTTCCCCACTATGGCAAGACTTCTTTTCAGATCTTCAATACTACTCCTCTTCTCATTTGAAGAGTTTTGTCTCACAAGTTACTTGGTGATTTCACTGCAGCTGGTACCATGTAAAAAAAAAAAACACCCAGTACACTTGGTAAAATGTTAGGAAAGGCATCCAGCTGTAGAAACCATACCAAAGCAGAAAGCTGAACTTGGTGCAGTCTCCTGGTTTGTTGTCAGTTCCTGTCAAACTGTCCAGCATGGAAAATGAATGTTAAATGATGATTATGTAGATGATGATGATGATGATGATGATATCAAGTAGAAGGGTTCTTGACTAAATGCTTTAGAAAAATAAATACTATTTTAGTGATTCTATATGTACATTTGGGATAATTCTAAATAGGTTACATCTCTCGTCAAGCATAGAAAGCAAGAGTTTAAATGTTATGTACCACTAATCACAACCATAGATACACTTTTATCAGTGAGAGATTATTTTCTATATTTAGTATATAAGAAAGTAATAGAAAAAAAAAACCACTGGGGCCTCTAACTGACTATAAAAATCCTCTCAAAAGAGAGGATTTTTATAGTCAGTTAGATGCTCCATACCTCTGATATGCAATGCTACAAACCTCTGATATCTTAAACTAAGTGCTTAAGATGATATATTAGAAGAAAACTCATAGCCAACGACATTAATGATAAAATGCATGATATATATTAAAAAAAAATGTAAAAATATGAAAATATGTATTCAGTGAAGGAAAAAGTGACACTATATTGTAAGTGGGGATACTGCAATAAAGATGTGATGAATAATAGTTATTTGTATACAAAAGATCCTGAACTGCTAATTGGTAACAGATGAGGAAGAGGTTGTGTAATTAAAAGTGGTGACAAATAGTTCTTTATACAAGACAAAAAATGTATTAGCTTACTGTTGATAGATGGGGCCTGAGGTATATGGTAAAAATAGAGAAATGAAATAGAACTTGTGAGAATAGCTGCTACAGAAGTAAAATGTAGAGACAACTGGACTGAAACAATTTGTAATCTATTTTCAGCTGGTTTACTGTCAGTCAACTAAAGCCTAAGTAATGTGCCGGTAGTCATGTGATTTATACTTCATCTTTTATTTGTTATAGCCACTGGACTGTGGCCATGCTGGAGTATTGCCTTGAAAGGTTTAGATGAACAAATTACTCTCAGTACTTAATTTTTTTTTATGAGTCACTTTTGCTAAACTGTTAAGTTATGGGGACGTAAACAAACAAACACTGGTTGTGAAGCAGTGGTGGAGGGAAAACACAAAGACACATACATATATTATACATGGGCTTTTTTTGGTTTCCATCAATCAAATCTACTCAAAAGGGTTTGGTTAGCCTGGAGCTATAGTAAGAAACACTTGCCTAAGGTGCCACATTGTGAGACTGAACCCAGAACCATGTGGTCGAGAAGCATACTTCTCACTTCAGAGCTAAAATGCCTGCCAGAATCCTATTCCAACCAAAAAATTAATATCTCCCTCTTCTTCAGTTATAACAGTCATAACTGTTCTAACCTCAAAACACTTCTGACTTCACTATTAATCATACAACTGCCTCATTCTCTCACTCTACCAAAGTTTATGAAATGAGGACAAAAAGCTACAAATAATCTCCTTCAGTAGTTAGTAAAAAGAAAAGTAATAGTAACATGCTCTACTGCTGACATCTCCAATCCATGAAAGTATGGAAAACAGATATTAATACAAGAAAGACAATGAAGATGACAATGGTTGTTGTGTATATTTTTTGGTTGTGGTGCAATTAGGAATGCAAGAAAAACAAAAGTAAATTATACGATTGTCTGTCAGAGAGGCATCATATAACAAGAACAAAGGAATGGGATGAAGTAATTAGGGGACACCCCTATTCAGCATTTCAGTAAAGTGTGAAGACCTTTACAAAAATGATAATTTTATATTTAATGTGAACAATGGGAACACATATAATGAAAATTATTGTATGGACTCTTCCAATGTATGTTTGAAATAAAAACACAGCAATGATAATAATATAAAAGATGATCTTCAGCATCTCAAAAAAAAATATCCCTCAGTCATTTATTTTGTTTTTTCTTCTCTTGGCTGAAATACCAGCTTAACACTGTATCTTTTTAAGATGATCTTGTATCTCTTTCTCAGGAGTTAGAACTGAGATATATAAAATTAAACACCCCATTCAGAAGCATATCTGTAACAGACTTGAATTCATGATTTATGACACAGTAGGTCAGTGTTTTATGCTTTCATCCGTTTTACTTCAACTTCAGTGTTGTACTGAATGTTACTTGGACCACTACTTTTATTGACAAGCATTCAGTTCAAGCTGTGACAATCTCATCCTTTTGTTCTTGTTTTCCTGGCATATCATATCCAGTATATTCATTCATTTTAAACTGGAAGACCAAACGTTTTAAATACATTATGGCGTTAGTTCTAGCAAGTAGTGTTACCATATTGATACTCCTTCACTGGCTAAGGAATTCAACCCCACTTCCTTCTAGCAGACTCTGGAAATTTCAAGTAGCATCAAATTGATCACCTTCCTTTGCACATCCTCAAACATTTTTAAATGATACATCCTTGATATCATTAACTACATAATTTTCTCTACAAATCAGTACGTGGATTAAGAATACCGTGCTACACACAAACATTATACAAAAATTATAATTGTTTTAACTATATCAGCCTCCTTACTACCCTAATTATCAGATATCAGCGAAGCTTTTAATCCATTACTCACTATTCATTTATATACAAAATACTAAACACTTCCTTCATAAACAACACTCAGCTTACCAGACTTACATTAATATACAAACACATCCAGAATTTTCAATTTCACAAATGGAGTACACAAAGATCCATCCTCTGACTCATATTTTTTAAACTACACCTGCATGAGTTTCATCCCTGAAAGAGCTTCTACATAGTCACTCAAGTTGCTAGAACCACCCCACCACCAGCTAAGTTCTCCTCAAACCACACCATTCCATCTTTAGGAAGAGAACAGACACTATTTGGATGACAGTCTTGGATAAAGGATCTGAAAATAAGTTGGGATAATCACAACTGGAATGCTTTGGTCATAGGTCTGCTCAATCAGAGCTAACTTGTGGCTAAGCAAGTGGTGTACAGAATCAGAATGGATTAAAAAAAATTTAATTAAAATAAACAAAAAAACGAAAGAAATCATAATTCTGAATTAATTTGTCATTCTAATGATAAAAATGACATATTTAAATGAGCCTTGTCATCCAGTGACCAAATCTTACTTCATAACAGAATAGTAAAGAGTATCTTAGATTCTGAGATGAGCTGTTATGGAGACATTTTTCAGATTGCTAGGTAGTATATTGACACTGCTTTATTTAGTTCTATCTCCAATCATTAAAAAATGTTTCTTCCCAAATCATTGTTTTCCAACGCAATCATTTAGATCAATGATTCTCAACCATTTTTTTTCTTATGGACCTTGGCATAACTAGATGTGTACCCCAACCCAACTTTGTTGCATCATAACTTCCAGAACAAAACTTTCAAAAGATAACTGCTTAGATCCTGTAGATTGAGTGTATGTAATGATTTGTTGCCAAAAATGTTTCCGAGGGGTTGGGGAGAGGAGTTTCAAAAACTTCACACAACCCATTTTACCCCTCATAGCTTTCAGGTGTACCTCACAAAATTTGTTGCCTCATAACTTCCAGAAAAATGGATACTTTTTAACGAAACTTTCAAAAAATAAGCACTTAGATCCTGTAGATTGAGTGTATGTAATGATTTGTAGCCAAAACTTTTTCTGAGGGATTGGGGAGAGGAGTTTTGAAAAATTCACACGTCCCAACATTTTCCCCCTCATAACTTTCAGGTGTAGACCATCGAGTTTGTTGCCTCATACCTTCCAGGAAAATGGATATCATTTAGTGAAATTTTATGCAAATACCTTTCAAATGATATAGATTATGATTACAAAGAAATTTATTGGCAAAATGTTTTACAAGGAGGCAGAGTTTCAGATCAGACGGCCCACATAAACAGGAATTTCTCCATTATGATGGGGAATTTTTTCCAATTTTTTTTCACCAGTCTTCAAAGTGATGGGAGACATCTTTTCAAGAAGAAAAATAATAATTTTGAAAATTTATGTTTTTTTCACTCGCGCCATCTCCCTCACCACCTCAGTCCAGACTAATTTTGGTCATTTTTTTTTTCCACTACACACTTAAAACCCATGGGAGAAATATTTTCGGTTAAGAAAAAATTAATATTTTCAGAGGAAAATGTGTGATTTAAGGGAGATCTCAAGACCACCCTCCTTGTTTTTTTTCTCAAATATGTATTGATGTTTTTCAATATTTTCCCCCATAAACACATTTATGCTGTAAAAAAATTTATCCCTGCTCCCGATTGTTTCTATTTATAATTCTAAAATATTGGAGAGCCTGAAAAGATTATTGCTGGGATTTATCCAGAGTGATTTATTTTGATAGCATAATTTTCTGTTAGAAAATGCTTTTTCCAGATATTTTCTGTTTGGTTGCCAGCGGCTGCCAACGTAAATTTTCAAATCAAACTGATTTCATATTCAGTTTAATCAATGGCAGACTGGCCAGGTTGCCAGCTTGCCCAATGGTAAGTGCCCCCCTGTGCCATTAGAATCCATATATGGGGGCCCAGTTAGTATCTAAGGGGCTCATCCCTTCAAGTTTAAGAATTTTTTATTCACTCCTGGAAGAATGCATTATTTCAACCTGGCTGTGTTTACAGTCAGTTGAAAAGAATACTTTTAACAAAAAAACAAAAAAAAAAAAAACTAACCAAATGATAGCATTGTAATTGCGGGTGGACCCCCTTAGTCTCCTGGCAACCAATAATTTTAGACCCAGTCCGCCACTGAGTGTAATGATACACTTTTATAGGCTAATTAATGATGTGAAAGTACTTTTCGCTATAAATCAATAAATAAAGAGTTATTAGTAATTAAAGTTAAAAAATTTTGGTAATTTTAGCCAATTGTATGCCACAAACATTCTTTAATTTTTGGAGCTGTTGGCAACCAAACAGAAAAGATCCTTTTTTTCTTATACACACGGCTGGGGTGCGAGTAAAAATTTAAATTACTATTTCTTTTTTCCTTGCTTATATCACAGCAATGGACCACATGTGTTACTTTGGTAAGACTTCCTTTTCTACCCACCCACCCCAAAAAACACCCCTTTTTTTTTTATTTAATTCTTTTTTTGGATCTTGTTCAAAACGGGGGCACCAGTATTTTCTTAACGAAACACTTTGAAACTTGGGACACTGGTAGAATGTGTCATATAAAACATCTTTTTCTCTTAGTCTTCTTAACAAAAAAACGTACATTGCAAGTTATTTCATGTTAATGTTGTGGTATTTCTGTAATTTCAACCAATGACTGACGTCCATTCAGCCGTAAAAATTAAGTGCTGACTACGTAAACAAACGATTCTGGCGGTGATAAAATTATTATTTCCTTGTCAAAAAATGACTGAAGCATATTGGCAGTAGCTAATAAACCTTTCTATATATATAGGCACAAGGCCTGGTTTTTGAGGGAAGGAGCAAGTCAGTTAGGGTTAGGGAAAACGAACACACATGTGTTGCCGCTCTGCAAAATGTCAGAAGTAATGGAGATTAAATACGCTTTACACCGCTTAAATTGCCAAAGGAGTCAGTGTAAATAGCTGAATACTTGTCAGTGATTGGTTGAAATTATCGAAATAAGACAATTTTTTACATGAAATAAATTCGAATACAAAAATTTTTTTCTGTTCTATAACACAAAATAGATAAGTATACGAAGTTTGAAAGTCTTACGGTACCAAAAACATTACATAAAACATAAATGAAAACTGGTGCCCCCGTTTTGAACAGGATCCGAAAAACAGTTAGTTTTAAATCTCTGAGCGAAATGTAGGACAAATAAATTTTAATTTAAAATTACGTCATATGTAAACAAACATAAGTTTGTTTTTGAAGCGTTGAAATGTATTATAGAACAAGTAAAAAGATATATTTTTCAATGCGTAAATACTGACAGAACAGCATATTATATTTTATAAGGATTTTATCAATGACAAAAAGAAACAAACAATTGAAATATGTTTAATAACAGTTTCAATATGATATGCATGCAGAAAAATCTGTCTGGTGACACACGTTCTTTGCCCACTTCTGACAGCTAATAGCATGACAGTGCCAAATTAGCTGCTACTTTTAAGAGGTCGAGTGTTTTATTTTATCAGTCTAACAACTAGCACTGTTTTGGTGGCTGACGAAGATTTTTTCTTAAACAACACAACAACGAACGACAAAAACAATTCTAAACGATTTAATATAACCAAACCTTCCCATTCTAAAAACAAACACAAAAATCACCACACAAAAATTACAAAAAAAAACAGGCGGAAAACCAAAATGGTATAACTACAGCTTGGTGCCCCCTTCTGACTTCATTTCCCCATAACTTTCTGAAAAATATATAGTTTTGAATAAAAATTTTGTAGATTCACGTTTTCACGGGTACAGATAACTGTTACAATAACATTAAAAATATTTTTGGAGGGGTTTTGGATCAATCTCCCCACTACCCGTCGGCGTTCCTACAGAATATCTTTAAAATACATATTTTTAAATGACATTTCGTAGAGATATGTTTTTGAAAGTGTAGGTTATGTAATGTTGAATTTTCAAACTTTTAAAGCTTAAAAAAACTAGAAAAAAGACAACAAAAAAAGGCAGTTGTTACAGAAAGCACGAGGTGAGGAGAATGATCAGAAACTCCAAAAAATTTCTTAATATTATGTCAACATACCCACTCGAAAATGCATCTCTGCAAAAAATATGCATCTTTCAGAAAATTATGAAGATGCAAACTAGATATCCAATCCTACTCATAGACCGTGTGGTCGTTGGGGCATTTGCTGATGACGTAACACCAGTTTTCGTCATTTCTCTCGGTTTTCTGCCACCCCGTGAGTCGGCGAAATTGACAGCTATTCACTCTTTGTAGTTACAATCCCACAGTAAAACGTTATACCCAAATATCGTCGCTCTGTTACGTATAATGAAATCAAGTGATTTTTGTTCATAAATTTATTTTTGTCATCATTACAAATTGCACAACATATCAAAACACTCGCTTCTTGATGGTATACCTTTTAACAGAAGCCACAGTTCCTACGTTAATAAAAGTAACCTTGATTAAAGGCCAAAATACGTCTTAGAAATTACTGTCAAATATCCCACAAGTCACACCTGATCGACTGGGGGTAAAACACATTAGATAGCGTAGTTTCAGATACCTTATGCCTGAAAGAAAAAAAGTCGTCATGGTCGGAACAACTTTGACCATAGGTTTGCTGGACCAGGGATAAAAATCACACAACTAACAGCCTTTCTATGTAAAATGTAAACAAACTTGAACGGTAGTTTCTCTTTAACAATTAGTAAAGTTTATTTCAATTGGCTAAGGCCT
This sequence comes from Octopus bimaculoides, assembly GCF_046866305.1. Lineage (NCBI taxonomy): Eukaryota > Metazoa > Mollusca > Cephalopoda > Octopoda > Octopodidae > Octopus > Octopus bimaculoides. The sequence continues at coordinate 100,074,823 of NC_142928.1, forward strand.
TCATGAGAAAGCCAATCAGATCTTTTGTTATATATAACTATTCAGGTGCTTGTTCTAGCCTAGTATATAAGGCTGTTCCCCGGTTTCGTCTGCCTCTTCGAATTATAATCGTTTACTGGCAGCTACTGTCGTTTTGCTCGTCCTACCTTACACTTCATATCAACGGAATGGCAAGCAAACCACCTTACAAAGTTGGCAAGTATATGTACTAATAGTGATTATTTTAGCTAACTCTTTTCATATTACTACTTTAGTTCCCTTTTTTAAATCTATGCTTTGTTTTATTCAGTAATATTCTTTTATTTTCTCTTTCTCTGATGTTAACTCCGGTGACTCTGGATACCTTGACTTAAGATCATTTCAGCTGAATTACGCTCGAGTTTTTCAGTCAATTTAATTTTCTATAGTACTGTAAAAAATGAATGAAAGTTTATTTTAAAAGCCAGCCTCTATCGGCTAAAAATAGCAGCCAAATCTCTCAAATCAGAGTGGTCACGGCTAGAACATCTTTGGTCTTTTGGGGTTTAATCAACAATATCCTTGCAAGAACTTGACCTAAACTTTTTTTTTTAATCGGGGCTACTCACCTCTTCTTGAAAAATGCATTTTTTTTTTTTTGGTGGGGAAAGTTTTTTTTTCGGATTCCTACGTTTTGGATGTCGGAGATTACGAATATGAAAAAAAAAAAAATTAAAATAAACTTCCCCCCATCCCATTTAAAATATTGAACTTTTTCGATATTTTTTTCCCCCTATATTTTAGATGACGGGGATTTCAGATATGCAAGAAACCACGTTTTGAAACTTTTGAATTCAATAGGCATATAGGTAGTTGTATAAAGTGATAGATAGATATGAAAGTCTTCCTAGGGCTAAAAACAACAGTAACACCGGCTTCTATAGGACCCGCCACATTTAGTTGACATATATTTTATGAATAAACAGATAGGGATAAAATAGACAGACAGACAAATAAATAAATGAAAAAGTTCAAAATTAAAAATTGGGGGAGGGGTGATATTTGGGCCCTTGAGCCCCTTATTAAACTTTATAACATGAATTATTAAATATTGTTTGTTTCTCATAAAATAGTGTATATTTAATTTACATTACATTATTATTTACGATTAAGGCAAACACAAAACAAATTCTTCTCGCATTGTTTTTGTCTATTTAATTTCGATTTGCATATGTTCAATTCGCTACGATCTCTTTAAAGTAAACAAAATCAAAAATTTAAATTAGGTGGGGAGAAATTTTTTTTTTTTCTTTTTTTTTTGCATATTCGTAATCTCCGACATCTAAAACATAAGCATTTTTCAAGAAGAGGTGCGAAATTGCAGTAGCCCCTTTTAATCCTTAACTTCGTACATTTATGTGATAAACCTTATTTTGCTGGGATTTCTTTTACTTTGCTTTAGCCCTCGCACTTATGTTGATGCAAAAAGGATATGGTCAATTAAATAGATCTCAATATCTTATTGGGGCTTGTCTTATAGGCGAGAAGGATGAAGTCAAACCTGGCAGGGTTTGAACTTGGAAATAGAAGGTAACATACATGTGATCACTCGACCTGCTAGAAATAAGAAAGAGCAGGCAAATGTCTTTCAGATTATACGCCACTGTTATAAAAATTGGACACTGGATAATGTAGTCCCTAGATGCACTATGCCTGAAAGCCAGATGGAATAGTCGTGGCGAACGCTTGCTCATGGATTTGCTCAACGAACTAAGACGACAGAGAACTACAAGCGGTGGGGTGGGGTAGGCACTTATGGGTCTGCTGTAAGCAATATAAGTTTTTTGGGGGTTAATATATAGTTTAACACCCGGTCACCGAAAAAAAAAAAAAAACCGTTAATAGATGAAAAAAATTTGCGCAAACGAACGGGGTGGGATGGAGAGAACTTTCGGAAATTTCACATGATCCGATTTTTCCCTCATAATTTTCATGAAAATGGATCTATATTAATGAAATTTTATAGAAATACATGTCAAGTGGCATAGATTATGATGAAAAAGAAATTTGTGAGGAAAATGTTTTCCGAAGGAGAGAGGAGAGGACTTTAAGAAAATTTACTCGCTCTGATTTTGGATTTTTCCCCTCACAACTTTCAGAAAAATGGCTATCTTTCAATGAAAGTTTATACAAATACTGAGGTGAGATTGACACAAGCGGTAAGGAAAACATTGTCTGCCTGCAACAATAAACCACTTTCGAAATCCAAGAAAAAAAAAACTGTAAATTATGGATTAACAGAATGATTAGTATTGGTTCAAATGCTTTACACGGCAATGTTGACTGGGGTGGGGAAAAGTGACCTACTGAATATTAAAAACAACAGTTTGTGGAGAATTTTTAAGGAATTTTGTAAGTGTTGTAGTTGTCAGACAAGGCTAAGGCATTTAACTACAGATCTTCAAGAACAACAGTTAGTGAAATGAGACAAATATCATCGTTTATCGTCCGTCTTCCATATTACCATGGGTTGGACGGTTTGATGGGAGCTAGCCAGGCCTGAGCCTGTACCAGACTTTTGTCTCTGTTTTGGCATGGTTTTTACAGCTGGATATACCCTTCCTTACACCATCCACCTGGCAGAGGGGACATAAATATTAAATGTTTGTGCTATTTCAATTGGCATCAAATGGTGGTGCCCCAATATGATCACAGATGATAAACTTCACAATAAGAAAAAAAATTATACAAATTCAAGGATTACCAAGTGGAGCTATTAGAATGAAAGCTAAATAACTATTGGTAACTCTTAAGAGTCAAGAAGGCATAAACATTTTTTGCTTTGTATATTCGTAATCTCCGACATCTAAAACGTAGGAATTAAAAAACTGTTTTAAATGCGTTTTTCAAGGAGAGGTGCAATTCTGCATTAGACCCATTTTGTAGCCATTCCAAAATCAATTTTACATTGATTTAGAAATTATTTTTTTTCTTTTGTAATTTGACTTCCAGTCAACTTTAGTTTAGTGGACCAGCAATCAAAGGTATTTCAGTTGTGACCAATGTGGCTTTTGTTCAAGCATAGTTCATCAAGGATTACATTTAAGGTTTAAGGAAGATTTGGCTTCCATTTCTAGCAGTCCAAAGATTATTTAGTCTTGTTAGACAAAATCTAGTTGGAATCCACATGAAGTCATGCATGTAACATTGTTTTATTCTAGTTGAAAGTGAACGACAATGATATTAATGAATGGATTGTAGTTGACAATGATGAGGAATTACTTTTTCAGATTAGATTATTGACAGTATGGTTAACACTTCAAATTAAGATGCAGAAATTTGTTCCAACAAAACTTATAGACAGGGTCGTCTTGGCAGCATTATAAGCCTCCTTCAGGTAAACCAATGCACTGGGCCCTATAGTAATTATTGACAAACCGCAGCATACATAGATCAGAATTGGGCCCTAGACCTATGAGGTCTCCAGGCACCTGCCCAATGTGTCCATGCTTTAAGACAACATTGCTGATTGAAACAAAGCATTTGAAAATTTTACTTTAGTAAAAGAAAACAAGAAAATTGCAGAAAAGCTGTGTGATAGTGGTGCACGATGTGGTATGCAGAGCCAAGAAATAATTAAAATTACTCCCTCAATAATGAGAAAATATCTTAATTCTTGACAAGAATTTATATTAATGAATGACAAAATGGAAAAGACAGGACAAGGTCATAGAGGAGATACAAGGGACAGGAAGCCACTGAAGTGGTCACAGAATCATCATCATCGTTTAACGTCCGCTTTCCATGCTAGCATGGGTTGGACGATTTGACTGAGGACTGGTGAAACCGGATGGCAACACCAGGCTCCAGTCTGATTTGGCAGAGTTTCTACAGCTGGATGCCCTTAACGCCAACCACTCAGAGTGTATGACAAAATAACTCTGACAAACTAAAAATAATCCTTTCTACTAGAGGCACAAGGCCTGAAATTTTAGGAGAGGAGACTAATTGATTACATCATCCCCAGTGTTTCACTAGTGCTTAATTTGACCTCAAAAGGATGAGGGGTAAAGTCTACCTCAGCAGAAATTGAAACCAAAATGTAGCAACAGATAAAATGCTGCTAAGCATTTTGCCCTGCATGCTAACAGTTTTGCCAGTTTGCCACCTCATAATAATAATAATAATAATAATAATAATAATAATAATAGGCTTACCATCCCTACAAGAAGTGCAAAAAATCGTGTTAACTGGAATGACTCATGTACTGAGAAGAGCATTATCGCTGTGAAAACAACATCCATCCATTCATGAATTTATTTATTAATTTTTTTAAAAATACATATTTTACCTGTGAATTTGCGTATGTAAACTGGGAATGCATACAATGAGTTTCTCTGCCCTAGGTGTACGGAAAACACTCGGCAAGAAATGGAAGAAAATTTGAAGAAAGAAGAAAAAAAAAACATAATAATAACCGACAATAATAACAAAGCTAAAGTGAAGATCAAATAAATGTGTGTTTTATTGGCATAAGATGACCATGCCCAAATATAACAATATATCAATGAAAATTAATGGAAAATAGTAATGTGGAGTGAGTGGATCTTTGCAGTATGGTTGTATCAGACATATTTAAGTCTTATTAAACCTTATGTTGGCATGGAACTCCACAGAATTTTTTTTACCTTTTATTAGTTTGTTATTGGAATTTGGTACCCACCTTGATGAATTTATTTGAACAAATTGGCCCCAGTATTAATTTTTTAATCAATCTCCTTTGCTGAACATCTAAGTTACTGAGACCTGGTTGTCAAGTAGTGGTAGAGTACAAACAAGACAACATACATACACACACACATACAGGGCCTCTCAAAACTAAATACCTTTTTTTCTTTCTTTTTAAAAAGATTTATTTCTAGAAACAAAATGTAATTTGATGCATTTAAATACTTAATCTAGTATTTAATACATATCCTGTGCAGTTTTTAATTAGTTACCTTTTTGAGCTTTGTACTAATAAGTAGTGTCTGCACAGGTAAAACACAAGGGATTTTTATTTTATTTTGAAGTATGTGTGTATACATACAGACAGACATGCTTCTTTTAGTTTCCTCCTACCAAATTCACTCACAAGGCTTTTGTTAACCTGAGGCTATAATAGAAGACACTTGGCCCAAGATGCTACACAATAGGACTGAACCCAAGACCACATAGATAGGGAAGCTAGCTTAACACTCAACCATGCCTGTGCCTAAAACATCTCATGACCCCAAACTGTTAGGTGTTTTAATATCTTCTTTCAAAACTAGGGATGTGTGTATGGAATTTTTTGTGAATTAGACAAATCTGCCCATTTATTACTTGGCAATGGGGTTGATTTTATGTTCTTTATCTTTTTAATGAGCTTCTTCCCTATTTTTGTGAAAACCTCAAAGATATCTCTTATCAACCTTTGAACACTTGGCACAAACCAAGATAAATATTTTACCTTCACTGTTTAGTGGACTGACATAATGTAATGTGTGTTAATGGGGAAGGGAAACGATTGATGTTAAGTGTAACTCGAGGACTTTAGCAACACAAGTGAAGCCCTCATGACCACACTCACAAAACTTGGAGCTGATGTAACATTGTGGACATGTCTCTCTAGATTTTTTTGACTAGTAATGTATTTCTTATACACATTCACTGTGAGTCTATTTATTTATTTAAGACATTCCTGTACACTAGAATATAGAAACACAATGAGCTGAGCTCCAAGTAACAGCAGAGTATCAAACAATATTTCAGTGTGATTTTGCCCTTTGTGTGACATAGTCTTGATCATTTGGAGTTAAGTTAGGGCTTTTGTCCCTATATGAACACAAGTTTGCCAAGCTAGAATTAACTTAGTATATGCACAAGTTTTTTTCTGACAAAATCCCACAGTGAATGCCTTTCATGTTCTTTTGTCCACAAGCATGTTAAAAATAAGTGTACACATATTAATTTTGATTATTACTGTTTCATGTGTATATACTATATACTTTATTGTATCCTTAAAGATAGGATGCAGTTCCTTTTCAGTCAGTCTTAAAATATGACTAATTTAGTTGTTATAGCTTGTGAGTTGTCATAAATACCAGTATGCATATGTACACCAGTCGAGAGGTATTCCAGCTCAAGTTTTATTTATAGGTATTTGGTATCAAATTTGATTTTCCTGAGGAGTTAAAATGTCCTCATGACAACCAGACTTAGTCATCTAACTCTGTTGAACTGTATTCTCATTATTGCTGACTTTCATCAGTTTTCTTTTTATTCCAACTATTACATTCATTCTAGTTTCATACTAGAAACTACCCTTTGCTTTCTTACATCAGTGTTCCTTGGATTATGTAATATGCAACATTAGGCCCTTGGAGTTGTTGTTTAAGCCTTCATTAGCCCTGATTGAGCATACTTAATGATCAGTCAAACTGTGACCATCCTGTCTTTTATTTTCTAGACAGTAAATTGTGATTTGAAGGAGACTTGCTTGTTATTTATAGCAGATTGAGTGACCATGTAACTGTCCTTTCATTGGCATGTAGAATTTGTTGTGTGAGTGTATTGCAAATAAGAGTAATCAAAATACTGAGAGTACTTCTTGGTGTATTTCAACAAGAAATATTGGAAACAATGACAGAAACTGGGTTTCTCTAGTATATCTCTGAGTTTACTGAAAACTTGTCTTGAAAACCAATAGCAGATTCAAGGAACTTTCTGCGAACATAATCACAATATATATATAATTGAATTGTAAATGAGCCACTTGATTTTCTCTGAATATTTCTTTATACATCAACCACACAACAGGAACTGAAGACATATGGTCGTGCAAAACAAAATATTAACCCTTGAGATTATGCAAGGAAAAAAGGATAGGTGAAAACACTGGAAAAAATATCTTTTCATTAAGTATTCATAAATTGGAGAGAACTTGAAATTTTGATAATCTAACTTGTTTTTAACTTTATATTTCACCTGTTATTTTTATTAGCCGACATCAACCTTGCTGAAAGTGGCCGACTGGAAATTACTTTGGCTGAGAAAGAAATGCCTGGGCTCATGGAAATGCGTAAACGTTATGGCAGCCATAAAGTTCTTAAAGGTGCACGTATTGCTGGATGTTTGCATATGACTGTCCAAACTGCTGTTTTAATTGAAACTCTTACAGAGCTTGGAGCAGAGGTAAGTGTTTTGCTGTTTTTGAAATGTTATTGTTCCCAGTAACTTGGCATCCATGTTTGCATCATTTTAGGTTACTATATATATAGATATAGCCATGATTCTTAATCTCTTGCTTCCTGAAATCATATTTTGTGGCTTTGGCATGCTGTTCACAGATGCGATGGTATCTTCATTTCTCTTAGGCGTCTTTTTTTGCACTTCTCAGTATCAACTCCTTGGCTATCATGAGGAGGAACATCGGCTTAGTGTTTAGGCTGTTGGATTTATGATCATAAGATTGTGGATTGTGGTTTCAACTCCTAGACCAGGCGACGTTTTCGTGTTCTTGAGCAAAACACTTCATTTCACATTGCTCCAGTCCACCCAATAAAATGAGTAATCCTGTGCCAGACTGGCGTCCTGTCCAGGCAGGGAATTAATATTAGAGGGAAACAGGGAAACCGGCCCTTATGAGTCGGCATAACTCGAGAAGGTAACTTTAACCTATCATGAAGAGGAGTGGAGAAATGTTACTTCATGCTGCCTATTTCTAGTGTTTGTCATAATGGAGTGGGCTAAACATATTTCATTTAAAAACTTCTTTTGCACTTAGTAGTTTTCTAATAATAATGTTGATCAAATCTGTTCAAAGTAAAGGGGGAATAACTCCATAAGGAATTATTGCCTTATAAGTTATCTCCCCTGTGAGTGAGATGGCACCGTTATCTGCAGAACTAGTATTAAATTATTAATCGGATATTCAGACACTGACATTTTCTGAATTCGTTTGGTCTTGTGTGTTTTAACACTCTTCTATTTTAATTTTTCTTTTCCAGGTCCAGTGGTCTAGTTGTAATATTTTCTCCACTCAAGACAATGCAGCAGCTGCTATTGCTAAAACTGGTGTCCCTGTTTATGCTTGGAAAGGGGAAACTGATGAAGAATATATTTGGTGTATTGAGCAGGTAAACAACCCTGGTATTGTTCGGCAACAAATCTCTAATTAATTTTGCAGTATATTCCTGTTTGATAATGTCATATTTTTACAAGAGGACTATTGTTGTGTAGTTCAAGGGAGATATAACGATTTCAAGCTGGTTGAGCTACTGCAAAGAGGTTCCTCTGTTGGCAATGTTAGTGGATCTATAACAGAGGCAATGAAATGTGCCGCAATTACAATAGCAACAAAGTTTTGATTTGTTTTATATCAAATCAACCCTTTGTCTCCGGTGTAATCACATTGATTCACTTTGTCTTGTTTATTCCTTTGCCCTGTCTCCTGTATTCATCAATGTGACCATCTTGTATATTTTCTTTATTTTGAGTTAACTTTTGCCACTAACTATTTACTGTAATATATACAGTCGTTTCTGAATAATAGTGGTAAAGTTAAAGAGAAAAAAAGCAAGAGAAAGGTGTGAAAAGAACAAGACTAAAGCAATATAACTAAATTGCTGTTATTAACCACTTAGCTGTGAAGTTTGTTTGCAATAGGGCAAGCTGAAGTATGTAAATAATTTTTTACATTTATATAAATATATTTATATATTTATATATTCATCATAGTAACTATAGTAATAATCTTTAAATATAAGATCATATTGTTAGTGATCTAATGCATTATAGATATCAATTTGAAATATATTTTAACTGTTATATTTTATAATATTTTTCACTATTGTTCTGTTCTTTTATTTAAGACACTATATTTCAAAGATGATCAACCTCTCAATTTGATCCTTGATGATGGTGGTGATCTTACTAATTTGATTCACACCAAATATCCACAATTACTAGAAGGTAAGAATATGCAAATATATCTTTAGCCTTTTGCAATGTGTTGTTATGAATCTAATTTCTTAAGTGTTTTACAAATTTTTCGACCATTTCTATACTCAGAATATTCAAATTGGTTGATCTTGTTAATCTGTTATTCCTAGGTATCTTAATAGTTTATAAAGTCTGGTATCTTTAATTATGAGGCCAGTATTCTCTTGTTGATCTGCTTTTTAGCCAGGCTTTCAGAAGACCTTTAGGGGTCTCTGAATTTCTTGTTTGATTTCTGCAACTGTTTAAAATTACAGGTGCAGGATTAGATTCTAGCCACTGTTGAGGTAATTTGACTTTGAAGAATCTATGAAGTAAGGTGTTTTATTTGAACATGTTGCTGATTATCTATATTTTCTCAGACAAACTTTACAGCAAAGTAGTTTGGTTTAACCCCTGTTTTGTGCTTGAATGACCATAAGTTTTATATCATGGGCTGGGTAATTTGTTAGCTAGAAATGTATTTTCAAGTAACTTGTTTCTTGTGTGTAAGCTTATAATGGTGCAGTCCAATGGCTGTTGTGTTTTGATACACTGATGTTCTGACACCTGCTTTCTGTTTTTTTGATGTACCAGTATATCAAAGAATAATAGTTGGTTGTTTCCCTCCTTCAGGGATTGATGGATGCAGTCTCCAGCAACTTAGGCATTGTCTTTGTGTTGCCAGAGTACAAAAGTGTCAGGCTGTCAGTTTTTATGTTGTGCTTTCTGGAGCTAAGTCTGCAAACAATTTGTTCAACCGAGAGGTGTATGAGTTATAGTAAAGTCTTATCACTTTGGTTAAGAAATCTTAACATCTCAACAAAAGTATTTTTCATTTTTTAACAACTGTAAACTTTATGATTAAATGAATTTCACATTGATGTTTACAGGGATTAAGGGTTTGTCTGAGGAAACTACCACTGGTGTCCATAATTTGTACAAGATGTTAGAGAGGAAAGAACTGAAAGTTCCAGCAATTAATGTCAATGATTCTGTAACAAAGGTAAATGCAATCTGTACAATAAATTTACTTAGTTGTGTGTGTGCACGTGTATGTATTAGTTCTTAGTTAATCGACTCAGTTGAATCTCTAGACATCTTGTTAATTCTATGACATGTTTTGTGTAAGCAAAAACTTTTAATATTTTTTCAAGTGTTTTAGTTACATTAAATTGGCTTATTTTACCTTAAAATATTACTGGTACTTATAAGATAGAGAGATAAAAAGGCTGAGTTAAATCCAACTAAATCTAGGATGGTGTGCTGGAAATAGATAACTTGTGATGTAATTGCTAGCCTTTTTGACTCTACCAATTACTGTCACTTTCAAAGGGTATAGAAACAGATGTGGTTAGTGAAAATGTGATATGCGGTTGGCTAACAATGTTGATGACACAAATGTTTTAATTTCAATTTCCAGCTTGGATGCATTTTCCATTTTGAGTGGTACAGTAGCTGTGAAGATACTAGAATTGTTCTGTTATCTTGTAATTGAAGATCATATAATTTGTACAAGTTATGGAATGGTAATGTCAATAACCTTACCAAGCTCTTTGAGTAGTGAAATCTGTATGGTCAGTGTTAAGTCTGAACATCTGTAAGGTGACATCTGCAGGAAAAATGTGGGCAGAGTGGTTAACGTATCATGGGTGAGGCAGACAGGGATATAGTAGGAGAAAAATGTAGTGTGTCTAATTGGAGTTGACATGCAATTTTTTTTACATTTTAGCTAAACTGATGTATGACCTTTTTTCAAAAGTGATCCATAAAATTCATGAGGAAAAGTTCATGGACCACCAAGTATAAATTTATTTTCATTTGCATTATCCAATACAATAGGACATAAATATTTTACGCTAATAAATTAATCATGCATTAATAAGAGGAGGCTGTTCATAAGCTAAACCTTATAAAATATTTGTGAGCAAGTTTTACCAATGGATGCAGTCTAGGATGTTATGTAGAAACAATACACCATCAAATGTGAGAGCAGTATTCTATTGTGGGTCTTTAACCCTTTAGTACTTAAACCGACCATATCAGGCCCAAATATTCTACCTGTTTTATGTTCAAACTGACCAGATCCAGCCTTTCACATCTGCCCTACAATGTCATTCTAAGAATAAAACAATCACATCAAAATCTCGAAATCACAAAATAATGGATGATTAATTCAAAACAATGTGAATAAATAAGCATTACATTTGACGGAGTAATTTGAATGCTGAAGGGCTAAGCTTAAAGAATTGCCAGATTATATAAAAAAAAATTGGTATGTTTTCTGACTCTGAAGAAGACTAGTCTTTAGGATGCTACTTTACTTGTGATGTTGCCAAGAAGAATTAGCAATAGTGGTTTCTAGCGCTATTAACGTGTCATTAAAGATATTCATGACAAGAGAGAGATATACAAGAGGTTGTTGTTGGCCCCAACAAAATCAGTCTTCTGAGTTCAAATCCTGCAAAATCAGTTTTGATTAGAATACCAGTAATATTTGGATTTACTTTACTTATGCTAATTACCTGAAATATAATTCAACTTGTTTAGTTTAAACAGTTCTGTATTTAGGTCAGTAAGTAAATAGAATACCAGAATGAATGGTTTACAGTATTTTTGTTTTTGTTCTGAGTTCAAATTCTGCTGGAGCTAATTTTCTCTTACATTTTTTCATCTGTTAATAAAACAGATACCAGTAATATAACTGTTTAATTTGATTATAATCTCATTTACAGACATTGACTAATTTGTTATATTTTAACTATAATTGCAGAGCAAGTTTGACAATTTGTATGGTTGCCGTGAATCCCTGGTTGATGGCATTAAACGTGCCACAGATATCATGTTAGCTGGTAAAGTAGCTGTTGTGGCTGGTTATGGAGATGTTGGCAAAGGCTGTGCTCAATCACTGAAAGGTTTCGGTACCAGAGTCATCATTACTGAAATTGATCCCATCAATGCCTTGCAGGCTGCTATGGAAGGTATGTAATTATGGTTGTGTTGTAAAGCAGTCTTTTGCCACTGTTGTATCCGTCTTTTAATGACGCTCTGACAGATATTGTTATATTCCGAAGTTGTTGATAGAATGGTTCTATATAGCATTGTACAACACCCAGTCATACAATGTTATCCTCAAAAGGTTGGATCGCTATAACGTCCACTCAATATCACAGTTTGATTACTATATCAACAGTCTACATGTACTCTCGACCTTCCTGACTGGCTACTGGGCTATTTATAATGGCTGGCTACTCTCACTTTTTACCAGGCAGGGTATAGTTTCACTATACAACATCTCCCCTTTTAATTTTTTTATTAACAATCAATTTCTTTTATTCACCCTACCTCCCCCCTTTTTTTTTATATATATATATATATTCAATATCTTTTCATTTTAGGATCTACTTTTAGGAATTCAGTGTTCTTCCTTTTCCTTGTACATGTGGTTTCAATTTCTTGTAAATGGTGTTGGAACCTGAAAAGTGTCATATAGCCAATCCATCAGTATTTCTACTCTTGTTGATTCCTATTCTACGACTCTTTCCTTAAGTGGATTTCTATATCTCCTTTCCATTCCATTTCTGCTTCTTACACCATACATCATTCTTCCTATGTATGTTACAATTTCTCCTTCTTCCCAGTATTGCTTGCCATTTTTGAACATTCTTACATATACCTTATCACTGATTCTAAATTATTCTGGCATGTCTTTACTAGCACATATTTTTTTCTTCACTGGTAACAGTTTATCGAATACTGTCTTTGACTTCACCTTTGTGGCAAACATTAATTCTGCTGGTGAACTTCCTTCTGGTGCATTTAAGTTCAGAGTTACCCTGTATACCCTTAAGAATTGTTGGATCATGACCTCGTCTGTTGCTTCCTTATTAGCTTTCTTAAAAGTATCCACGGACCGTTAAGCCTTTCCATTTGATCTAGGGCGATATGTTGCTATAGTTTTATGTTCTAACATGAACATCTTGCAGAATCTTTTAAATTCACAGGATACAAACTGTGTTCCATTATCAGAGACAATTATATCCAGTGTAAGAAGTTTATTACTGTACAGGAGGTTGGTTATTTACACCTCATGACCTCAAGCCATTTTGTATAGCTGTCCCCTATCCATTTACCAGGCCTGCAAAATTGATATGTAATCGAGACCAAGATATTTTCACTTCCAGCGCACTTCCTCTTCAGCCTTTTACTAGGTTTTCAATTTCCTTGTCCATGCTTGGCCAGTATATGAATCGGTGCTTTCATTCTAGAGATGCCTGGGTGTCCCACATGAAACTCTTTTAGCATTCTATTCTGTAATGTCTGTGGTATGACAATCCTCTGAGCATACATTTGTACACCATCACATATAGAGTACACATTCACATCTTGGAGGTTCTTTGCATCAGACCTTTTTTTTTTTTTACCTTTTGTCGACCAGTTTTCTTTTTATCTCATTAATAAATTTGTCATTTCTTGCATTTCTTTTTATTTCTTCCAAAGTTACTGGTAGTTCACACATGATATTCCACATCATTTTTTTTTGTTTCTGCTTCTGCTCTTAGCGCTACTATTACAGTGTCCGCCAGTGGTTCATTATTTCTTGGAATTAACCTAGACAGACAATTGGCATGTCCCAACTTTTTTGAAGGCAGATATTTCATTCTATAATCGTAGTTTAATAGAATGGCACCCCACTACTGCAGTCTGTTTGCCATATGTAATGAGATTCCTTTCTTGGATCTGTATATCGTTAATAGAAGTCTATGGTCTGTTTGCAACCAAAAACGTCAGCTGTGAATGAACCTGTAAAATGTTTTTCACACCAAATATAATAGCCAACACCTTTTTCAATCTGGCTATAGCTCTTTTCTGTTGGCAATAATGTTCTTGATGTGTGAGCTATAGCCTTTCTCCTGCCCTCGTTATCCTTGTATGGCTCCTATCCCACACTCACTAGTCTCTGTAGCCAGTATTATCTCAAACTTTGGGTCGAAATTTGTAAGATACAAATCTGAAGTTAAAACCTCTTTTAACTCATTAAATGCTTTCTGGCATTTCTCTGTCCAAATCCATTTAGCATTTTTTTTTTTTTAACAATTTATTAAGTGGTGCCATTATGTGTATTTGGTATATACACTGGGTAATAATTTACCAAGCTTAGGAATGCTTGTAGCATTGTCACATTTGTCGAGGGCAGCATATTTTGTATTGCCATCACCCTTGATGAGTCCAGTCTGCATCCACTTTCATTGATTACTTGACCTAGGTATTTTATTTTTTTTCATTAAAAATTCCCATTTTTCTTCTGTCAGTTTTGTCCACATTCACTTATTCTCTCGAATACTTTGTGTAATATGTTTCACCCGAGACTTGCTCTTTATCAGAATATCATCTAGGTATGTGATGGCAAAGTTGCAATCACTTAACATTACATCCATTATTTGTTGGAATATGGCAAGTGTCACTTTTACCCCAAACGGCAGTCATTTGAACTTGTACAATTAACAGTGTGTGTTGATTGTTAGTAGATGTGTGCAGTCTTCCTCTAACTGAATTTAAAGGTACACCTCTAAAAGGTCGAACTTGGAAAAAATATTCCTTCCATTTAGTTTAGCAAAAACTTCTGGGCTTGGTAGTGAGTAATTGTGTGTGAGTAAACAGTTGTTTAACCTGGATGAGAAGTCTGCACATACTCTTAACTTTTTTTTTCTTTTCACATGCACTGCTGGTGCTGCCCAGTTTGCATGGTCCATTCAATTATATTCAGGTTTTCCAACCATTCTAGTTATTTTTTGACCTGGTCTACCACCACAAACGTCATGTTTTGTTTGGGCCTGCAAACAAGTTTTTGAATTTTCTTTGATAGCAAACCTTGCTTTTGTTTTTCTGCAACAGCCTAAACCTTCTGAAAAATCTTTTGGGGAAAGTTTCTTTCATTTTTTTTTTTTTTGTTTCAGTTCATCAACCTTTGATCATTTGACTGCTCCATTTATGTTATTGTACAAAGTGCTTATGGGTGTATACATAAATTAAATTTCTCCATACATTCAGTGCCAAATAAATTCATGGAATTTTTTCAACACATAAGCATTAACATTTTTGGTTCGACCGTTGAACATTATATTACAAACAGGTTCACCCCTAAAATATAATTTTCTTCCCGTAACACCATATGCTCTTTTGTTCTAACTACATAATTTTGGTTTACCCATTTGTTTTCTTACTTATGATTGTGATATCACTTCCCATATCTAATTGCATTCTGATACTAGTATTTTCAATTCTCACTTTCACAAATTTTCTGTTTGTTGTAATCACAACTTTTCCTTCTGACAAACTATTTTTTCTTGTTTGTTCCATTTTCCTATCATTCTAGTTTTGCAGTGTGATTTTATGTCCTGTAAATCTGTAGTGAAAACACTTTGCTTTTTTTATACAGACAATCTTTTTCCAGGTGCATCCTACCACATGCCATACATGGGTCTACATCCTGATATTTTTCTATTTTTTTGCACTGGTCTTATGTGGAAACACCCTTTCCGTTGAATTTCTTCCGTGTTTTGTCTTAATTTTAATATCTTGTCGCACTCTTCTGACAGTTTCTGCAATGTGAAATCCTGGTTCATTTCCAGTTTTGATAGAATTTTTGTTCAGATTTCTACATTCCTTCTATCAATCCTTGTGCAAAAATCAAACACTTGAAAAAATCTGGAGTAAGCATATCTAGCTTAAATCTCTCACATTCTTGACTCTGCCTGTGTAAATAGTGAAGTCTCCATCTTCGCTGTTTTTTAGGTTTAAACATTTCCATTTAGTATTAAACAATGAACTCTTTTCACTAAACATTTTGTTCCAAATTTCAACAGTGTTGGTGAAATTTATGTCAGATGCTTTTTTTTTTTTTTTTTTTTTTTTTGGCAATATGAAGTTACTACATCTCATGCTCTACTGCTACTAGTTTTCTTAAAACTAAACAAGTTTTCCTTTCGTTCGTCCAGTCTTTACATTCCTTTTCAAAAATTTGTTGAAATCTTCAAAAGTAAGCCTCAAAGGTTACTCCTTCTTTGGGGTCATATTTGAATTTGCTTATGGAATTTGCTACATGGTCTGGTGAAAATGTATTCTCCAGATTGGTTATCAACTTCATTTTGGTTATCAACTTCATTAAGTGTAACATTTGCTGCTGCAATCCTTTTTGTTGTTCTCGTTCCTTGAGTTGTTGTTGCTGTTTTTGCAGCTCAACTATCACAGCTAACAAGTCTTCCATATTTTACAATTTTCGTTAGTTTTCACATGAATTTCTATTTTTTGTCGAGGTATTTAATTTTCCATGTGAATTAGTTTAAACTCTCCATGTGAATGTTTTTTATTTCCACTCCGTGTAAATTTGTTTTTCCTCATCGCCACTGCTGTATCTCTTTTGATGATTGTTGTCGTTCTGACAGATATTGTTATATTCCAAAGTCGTCAATAGAATGGTTCTATCTGGCACTGTACAACCCCCAGTCGTACAGTGTTATTATCCTCAAAAGGTTTGAGTGTTATAATGTAATCTCAACATTTCTGACCTTCTCTTGTCAATTTATAATAGCTAGCTGCTATCACTTTTTACCAATAGGGGTGTACAACAGGTTATCAAACTAGTCATGGTGTTGTCATTAATACAATAAAATCTCACATGTGCTGATATACTGGTATACTTTTGTTTCTCACCAGCTGTCTATCTGACTATATAAAACTTTCTTTCATGTTGGGTCCAGTCCTGTATTAATTGTAGCCTTGCTTTATTTTCATATAGTTCTGACCTCTTACTGTCTAATAAACTGACTTTTTCTGCATCCCAAGTTTAATCTCCCATATTGACTTAACTATTCTTCTAGGTAGATCTGAGCAAAAACTGCAGTAATAATCTGATTACAATTCATTAGATTTAAGTTGGGTTTCATGTAACACACTAACTATATTACACATAGGGTCAGTATTTCATATTAACTTGTCTGTTTGAATAGTGCTTGTCTACTATGTTAGAACTATATGAATTTAATTTTAATATAGTGGCACAGTGAATGCTAAGTCAGGTTGCTGGACTTGTTTTAGAGTAACTGTGCTTAATACAAGGAATGCTCTAACATAAAGAGCATCTGTCCCATGCAAATATGGAAAAATAGATGTAATATAGTGAAAAACAAAAACTTTTTTTTCAGGATATGAAGTTACAACTATGGATGAAGCATGTAAAATTGGACGTATCTTTGTAACAACTACTGGCTGTCGTGATATCATTACACCAAAACACCTCGTGGAAATGCCAGATGATGCTATTGTTTGTAACATTGGCCATTTTGATGTTGAAATCGATGTTAATTGGTTAAATAAGAATTCAGTGGAAAAAGTGGTTATCAAACCTCAGGTAAACATTTAGTTTTAATTAAGTGCTTTCTTTTATAATTTTTTTTTTTAACTGGCATATGTATCATTGCTGTGAGGTTAGGGTAGTAATTTACTGAGGCCAGGGTTGTGATAAACCCTGCCACAATTATTCCATTGATATGGTTTACAGCAATAGAATGATTCCAATACAAAATACTGATCTGTACATTAAATATAAATTTACCAATGGCGTGATTCCCAACTACACTGATACGCAAAACAGTAAAATGCTGTCTCAACAATGCTCATATTTGCTGATTTTTGGTATTTGATTAATAGCTTTCTGGTTTTTAATTACAGTGCATCTTCACAAAAATATTCAATATTCTGCCTGCATTTAAGCAGAAATCTGTTTAAAGTTAAGCAATATTTTAAGTATAGTTTTAGTTAGTATGCCAACAAGATCAAATAAAACTAATGATATATTTAATAAGATGGTGTTGCAGTTTTCAGACAAGATTCTTTACACATTATTTTATATATCTTCATACAATAAACTTCTGAAATAACAGAAACACAAGCTAATGGCACTTTAGAAAATTGCTGTACAATAGAGACTGCTGCTGGCAATATGTTGGTTTGTTTACATTTGCTTCTAGATATTCCATATATTGTACATCTATTTCTTTTATTTACTGTAATCCATTTACGTTCAGAATTAAACAGAATAAAAAAAAAAATGTGCCACAGCATGGCCAACATCCAATGACTGAAACAAGTAGAAGAATAAAAGATTACAGATTTAGGTTTTTGTTTGAATTAATATAATTATATATTTTTTCTTTCTTATCAAAGGTTGACCGCTACACTTTGGAAAATGGCCGGCATGTGATCATTTTGGCTGAGGGGCGTTTGGTGAATCTTGGTTGCGCTCATGGTCACCCCAGTTTTGTGATGAGCAATTCATTCACTAACCAAACTTTGGCACAAATTGAACTCTGGACTAAAAAATACTCTATTGGAGTTCATTTCTTACCCAAAAAAGTAAGTAGCTTTTCCTTTTGAGTCTAAAATTGTTACATCATTGTCAGTGTTAAAGAACTTGCTAATTATTTTAATTTTATATCAGATTCCTCGTCGCAATTTTATCACTTTTTAAGAAGTAGACTATTGAACCAAGCTGAATGGGTGTTCATTAATTTTTCTTGAGGAGACCTACCCACGTCAGCGAAAGTGAGTTCTAGAAGCACTGTGTCTCACCCACACTTAACAAGAAAACTTCTCACTCTACCACAACAAACCAAACTGTCTCTACATCTCTTCCTCACATTTCTGTTTCATGCACTATGCTTACTTCCCACTCCCCAATCCTGTCCTCTTGGCCCTGTGCCACTGTATCATTGCTCTCTGCTCGCCTCCAACCTGTGTCTTCCACCCACATGTAACAAGAAAACTTTTCACTCACCCTACCCCAACAAACCAATCTACACCTCCACATCTCTTCATATTTCCTCCTTCATACACTATGCCTAGATCTCACTCCCCAATCCTATCCTCATGTCCCTGTTCCTCTGTATCATTGCTATCTGGTAGCCCCCACCTCCATTTATATATACCCAGGTTTACGCCCACTCCTCCTCCTCCACACACTTTAATCACACCTCCTCTGCAATATCCTGCCACTTACACTATGGCGTTCAAACCTCAAGGATATGCCCTAGCACTTGCCACCATCTATATCTCTCTCTTCCTTTACTCAACCATTTCATTTATATTCTGATCCCCATCCCTTGTGAGTAAGCCTGGCATTTTACCACCACCTCTATCCTGCTGTCTCCAACTATCTTTCTCTCCTTCTACACTTCCCTCAGGTTGGGTAACCTTGTATTTCCTTTGCAGTACTGCACCTGTTTGTGTTTTCATTCCTGATTTCTCTCTCTTTCTAGCTGGGTAACCTTGTATTTCCTCTACAGCAAGACACCTGTCTCTGTCTCACTATATAACCTTTCATCATCCGACACAAGATTACCTCCTCCAATGCCCCTTTCTCTTGAAAGGTTTTTTTTTCTTGTCTTGCAAGTACTTGGTGGCACTTAAAAGCACCCAGTCCACACTGTAAAGTGGTTGGTGTTCCAAAGGGCATCCAGTTTGCCAAAACTGACCTTGCCACATAAAAAGTACTAAGTCCATTTTTACTGAGTGGTTGATATTAGGAAGGGCATCCAGCAGTAAAAATCCTGCCAAAACAGTCACAGAAGTCTGGTACAGGCTTCTGCTTGGCCAGCTCTTGTCAAATCATCCCACCCATGCTAACATGGAAGATGGACGTTAAACAGTGTTGATGAATTTGTGAATAATGGTGTCATAGCCCATAGGTCTTTAATAGACTAATTACTTGCTCACTGTACATCTAGTAGCAAGAGTGACAAGTGAGCAAAAACATGTTAATGTAGATATATATATATATGTCTGCTTGTTTATAGCCTAATTCTTTATTTTCCTTTTCATTTTTAGCTTGATGAAGAAGTAGCTTCTTTGCACTTGAGTCATCTTGGTGTGAAGTTAACAGAACTAACTGATGCACAATCTGCATACCTTGGAGTGGACAAGAAAGGACCCTTTAAGCCTGATCACTACCGCTATTGAGTTATAACAAATTAATCCATTATCAAAACTCTTATAGGGAAAGGGTATTTTATTTTGGTTCTAGTATATTTTTATTTGGCATAAAATAACTCTTGAAATAATGGCATTACACTTGTTTTGTGGCAACATTGCCATTTGTTTCAAATGAACTTTCCAGCTCTTTTTTTTTTTTTTTTTTTAGTATTTAGTTCTCTTTTTTTTTTTTTTTTTAGTATTTAGTTCTCTTTTTTTTTTTTTTTTTTTGCAAAATTAACAAAAAATATTGTTTTGGATTATAAGTTTGTTTTTTTATTTTTATGGTAATACCAAATGGTTCAGTGGCTGCTATATATTTGATTTATTACACTATGGGACCCAAGCAAAACTAGGATTTGAATATTTTCTGTAAGCCTCAGTATCTCCATCCAGATTTGCTAGAGAAATTTGTTATATCTACAAAGTGTTCAACACACTTATGGCATAAAATTCTAAATGAATAAATTGTTTTTTAATGTATTTTTCTTAATATTTTGGGCAAATATTAAAAAACCCTATGGTGCAAAAATCGCAATTTTTTTCTAATAAAAAAAAAAGCTAAAACACTAAATTCTTGATTTTAATTTTTTGTTTTGGTGAAAGAACTTCTATTCAAAGTTTTAGAAACTTCTTGGATTGACTATTTTCATGCTATTCTGCATTGCATTCAAAGAAATTTTCAAAAAAGAAAAGGAACGTACCATTTCAAGATCTAGGACTAATAGAGCCAGTTACTTGGTTTCCATGATGTATAAGTGATAGAGCTAGCATTTCCCCTGGCTGGGATTTCAGTCCATCGCAAGATTATCCATTTACAGCTGAGTGGACTGGTGCAACTTGAAGAATTTTGTTCAAGAACGAAATACATTACCCAGTCCAGCAATTGAAATTCAGTTTTGCAATCTAACTCCTAAGTACCTTCACAAAAGGAAAGAAAAATATCCATATTGTATGAGAACTAAGTTATTCACTGACCTGCTATAATGCCAAGTCAAAGAATCAGATGGCTCATCTGTAACTGATGCTGCATTGTTCATGGTCAGAATATTTAACTTTCAAAAAAGATTCAAAAAAGAGAAAGAACGAGTTTCGGGCATTTGTCCTTGAAACTGTAAAGTCTTGGTGCAGACAAGCTGTTATAAGAAAATGGGTTGATTTAATTATGTCATTTGTTTTACGTGGTTCTCAGAGTCTTTTAGTCTGGGATCCGGCCAGTACTCACCGTGCAAAAGATATAAAAACTTTCCTTTCTGAAAGAAGGATTGACCACATGATGATTACCGCGGGAATGACTTCATATCTACAAACATTAGATCTTATAATAAACAAGCCTTTCAAGGATTATTTGCGGATGGAAGTGAATCAATATATTGAACATAGAATGGAGAGAAATCGGTGTGGAAACTTTGTCAAACCCAACAGCCAAGAAGTCGTTAATTGGGTGAAGAATTCATGGAATAAAATTACCAACAGATGTGTTGCCAATGCATTATGAGCAGAGTACTTAGACAAAAAGTGTTTATTTAAGGTAAGTTATATTGCCAAAAATAGGAGACCGGGATCTATGATTCTATGGGAAATAGATTTACAAGAAATTCAGTCTGAAGTTCAGGGTTTGATGATTTATGATGTTCCAGAAGAGGAGGAAATGTTTGTACTTGACTAAAAGCAATAAGCAAATAAATAAACTTTTGATAACTGAAAACATGGAATTCCTTTTACATGAGGACATGAGACTTCTTTGTTTTCCTTGGATTTTTTTCCACAAAAATATAAGACATCTTTCGGAAATAAGCCCTAGTGTGTTTTACAGATGCAAAATTAATATAAGACTGGGTCTTATTTTCAGGGAAACCTGATATTCTTTGTCAGATTCATACATCTTGACAAGGACTGTCTGACAGTTTGTTAATTTGTGTAACTTCAGTTGTCATTATGAAAAAGTTAGTTCTGGCAGTCACAAGCTAATGTAATCAATAAAGTAAACAATAAAATAGTATCCAAAAACTACTTGATTTATATATTGAAGAAATTCATTACACAAAAATGTTATAGAATTATGTTGGGATTTTAACTTGGTCACAACATTCCAATGGATTGACAAACTTGATTATATTTGATATTGACTGTAAACATATGCAATTAAGTGAAATCAACTATAAGTTTGTGTGTAGCTTAATATTTGGTAAAGAGTAGTAGTGCATGATGTAATGTAGCTCAGATGTGTTGTGAAGTTTCAAAATATTACATGTGCAGTGTTATTCCATTATAATATGTTGGCGTCATTTGACAGTGGTCATGCTGGAGCACCACCCATTTAGTCGAAGAAATCTACCCTAGACTTATTCCCTGTAAACCTGGTATTTATTCTATCAGTCTTATGCCGAACAGCTAAGTTATGGGGATGCAAACACACCAACATTGGTTGTCAAACAATATAGGTGGTGAGACAAACACATAAGAATATAATATATATATATATATGATGGGCTTCTTTCAGTTTCCATTTACCAAATTCACTCACAAGGCTTTGGTCGGCCCAGAGACTCTTTAAAGTATAGAGTTGAATTTTGTGTAGCCCCCTGTTGGCAACTTTTCTCCCTCACCCATTTTGTAGGGGGTATTACCCAATTTTCTGGGCTCTTTTCACAGCTATACCCCATTCAAAATTTGCATTAGTTTTTGTATGAAAAAAAATGGAAGGGAGCAGGGCTTGTTTGTAGAGAAAATGTTAGATGTGCCTGAAAGAAAAACATGGTCTTTCCTTTCCCTGCCAACTAAAAGATATGAAGAACTATGAAAGGTGAATAAGTACTAGGGGTGGGAGAAAGAAGTGAGAACAGTTGATCGTTCTAGAACTCCCAGAATAAAAATGTAAACACCTGAAAGACTTTCTCTCTATTCATTACTAAATGTCTTACCTTCTTCATTGTTAAAAGTAAAGAAGCTAGAAAAGATCGATCATATTTTAGTCACTGTAAGCAGTGAAACCTAAGATGAAATAATTGCTATTTCATTGTGTATTTGTCCTTGACTCACGCCCAATTTGATAACAGCCTGCACATCAATGTTTACCTGGGAGCTTGGCCTCCAGATCTGTGAGACCCCAAAATACTGCTGTTAGGACCAGATTAACAACTATAGTGACTAAAAAGATTTTCCTGTCCCTATATAGGATCTTTTTTCATTTTCTTCCAACCACTTGAAGGTCTTGCTCCAGTTCAATCAGCTGGCCAAAATGAGTCGTAGCTGTAATTGAAAGGGGCCAGCCTTGTCATATTTTGCATGAGGCTGAATCTCCTTGAGAACTACGTTAATGATCTGCATGTCTGTGGATTACTCAGCCACTTGCAAATTAATTTTATCCTCGTGTGGTAATAAAAAGTGAAAGTGACAAACAATATTTGCTGTGTCTCTGTATCAACTTTTCTTTGGATCTATGTATCTACTGTCTTTCTCTCTTTCTCTTCCTGTGTCCCTCCTTTCTCCCACTTTTAATTTAATGATGTGTGTATGTATCTATGTATCAACTTTTCTTGCGATGTGGCTATGTAGCTATTTTTCTTGTTTAAAAACACAAAACGAATGCCGTCACCACTCACTGTATCTTTCACTCTCTTTCTTACTTCCTCTCTCCGGCTTTGTCACTCACTCCCTCTTTTGAGGTAAGTGCAACACACATAACAGGTACGTACAAAAAGAACAAGTTGGCATATTAATATTATTGATACATGCATATACATACATGATTGAAAATTAAATTTTATTTTTTATTGCCACAAGAGTAATCTCCCATGAATAATGCTGAATAATGAATTGATAGCGTCGATCTATTGACTTCTGGCTGTGATTTCTTTTTACTGAATAAAATAAAGGCACCATTATTTTAAGGGAAATGCCTCAACAACTGACCATTTTCCAGTATGAAGAAAAAACAGAAATCAAAATTAGGAGTCAACAGATTTTTGACTTTCACAAACGACAGTCTAATTTGAAGCTCTGAGACTTCAATCCTTTTTTTCAGATTTTTTTTTTAGTTTTGTTTTTTCCTCTGGTTTAATGTTCACCATCTGTGTTTTATCAGTTTTGGCTACATGTTCCGCACTAGTTGGATAAGATGTTAAGCTAGACATGGCAGAAGACTTTGGTCTTGCTGAAGGAAAACCTACAGGTTCATCTGGTTCGTTACCAACATTGCTATCAGATAGTGATAATGTACTCATATTGGAAGTGATATCAGCATCTTCAATAATAGTTTCTAAGCTTACTGAGAAGTCAGAGACTGAATCATTCTCAAATCTCTGAGTGAGAAATGTTTCCACAGTTGAACCAGTACTACTGTGCTTTAAACATGGGTAGTAGATAGATCGGTTTCTCCGACGTTGTGGATGAACACACCTTTTCTGCAATCCTGAAGGACCATATACTGTAGATAAAATAAGAAAAGAAAGGATGATTATATAAGCAAACTTAACTGCTGTTAGTCATATTATTTTTCTTATTTAAATAGAATCTAACTATTCTGATAATGTAGAATGACTCAGATGACAACATACACCTTCCTATCCTACTTGATATTCTCTATCATAATATTTATGTTTGCTGGTTTTGCTTTGACATTTGCTCATCATTTTCTCAAAGTTATTAGACATGTCACTGGGTTTTTACACTTAACTTGTTATGTTCTCCAAGAGTTTGTTCAGAGGTACATATAACTTCACAAGCTGGTCAACCAGGTCATGTAAGTTACAGAAAGAGTTGAAATGCAGTTTGGCTTTATGCCTAGGAAAAGCACTATTGATACCACCTTCCAAGAGAGGTAACTGTAAAAGTGCATGACCAGGAATAAGCTAATATATAACTAGTATTTGTCAACCTAGAAGAGGCCATTGACATGGTTCCATTCTGTGATTTGGTGGTCTCTGAGGAAACCAGTGTTAAATGAATGGCTTATGAAAATATAAGCCATGTAGAGAGGTGCAGTTGACAAGGTGAGAATCAGCAATGTATTCAGTAATGAAATTAGTGTTCAGATAGGGGTTTGATAGAACTTTGCCCTAAACCTTCTCTGTTCATTCTAATCTTTCAAGCTATAAAAGAGGTGTTTAAAACAGGCTGTCTATTTGAACATTGCTGATCATGAGAGCTATAAAAACTTGGTCAACAGCAAGTGAGGAAGTAGACTTCTCATGAGGCAAATGCACAGGGACATGAAGCACTACAAGTTTGCAGGAAATAGGTTATATCAAATATCCAAAAGATTGCCTAGAAGGAGCTTGTTATCCTGGTGATCTAAATAACAGTGGGGTGGGGTAGGATGGTTTGAAAGCACAATAGGCAGAGTAAGAACAGTCAAGAAGCCTAATCCTATACTTTGCTAGACATTAAAGGGCTCCTCTCTCAGAATTAAGGACAAATTGAACAGTGCATGTGCATGGTGAGATGTGGATCTTCAATGCAGGGTATTTGCAAAGACTATAAACATGCTTCAATGAATGGGTAACACTACTGTGCAACACACACACATATATATATATATATATATATACATATACATACACACACACATATATATATAACTAAACGTTTCAACTACATGTACTTATCGCACTACTAATAGTCTCCCTTACATGCATATGTTCACCAAGCATGTACAGGAAACTATTAGTAGCATGATAAGTACATGTAGTTGAAATGTTTAGTAAAGCTGAACTCTTGTTGGATGGAGTAGTCTTTGTATTGACTCTTATGCAGTTAATTTCTTATATTTATATATATACAGGAGTTGGACAAAATAATGGAAACACCTTAAAATTTCAAACAAATTTATTTGAATATGGGGTAGGACTGCCTTTGGCAGTAATTACAGCTTGAATTCTGTAGTATGGACTTGTACAAAGTTTGAATTGTTTCCATTCTTCAGCTAAAACAGTTTCCAGTTCTTGTAGTGATGATGGTGGAAGATATCAACTCCTTACTTGTTTTTCTAAAATGTGCCATAAATGTTCAATAATATTGAGATCTGGGGACTGTGGTGGCCAGATAAGATGTTCAACTTCACTAGAATGTTCTTCATGCCATTCAGTAACAACTTTAGCTGTGTGAATTGGTGCATTATCATCATGAAAAATTGCATTTCCCTCTAGAAACAGTTCTGCAACCATAGGATGAATTTGATCAGATAAAATGCTTAAATAGTCTTGACTATTAATTCAGCAATGAAGGGAAACCACTGGTCCGGCAGATTTCCAAGATATAGCCGCCCCCCCCGATCATCATAGATCCACCTCCATGTTTAACAGTTGGAAGGAGGCAGTCTGGGTCAAATGCTTCTTTTGGCTGTCTCCACGCGTATCTTGGCCGGTGGTCGGAAATAAGGTAAAGGATGACGTGTCCGAGAAAATAATATTCTTCTAGGGACCAATTCTGTAGGTTTTTTACTCCACTCTAAACACTTTGCAACGTTTGTTTTTAAAAGTAGTGGTTTTCTGATTTCAGCCCTCCTGTGAAATCCAGCTTTGTGCAGCTCCTGGCAAACAGTTTTTGTGGAAACTGGGTTCTCAAGGCAGTCATTGAGCTCTGCAGTAATTTTGGGAGCTGTACTTTTGTGTTCCTTTCTAACAATTCATGTAAGAGTCCAACGGTCCCTATCTGAAAGTTTTGGTTTACTTCCGGAGTTTTCTTTTGACAAGGAGGTTTTTCCCTCTTTCTCAAAGGCTGTCATTACTTTTGAGACAGTACTTCTTGATACACCAAACATTTTGGCTGTTTTCATTATGCTAGTACCTGCCATAAAGCACCAACAATTTGACCGCTTTCAAAGTCCAATAGATCTGTCATTTTAATTAACTTCTGATGATGATATCTGAAAAGAATCATCAATTTGAGCAAAACATATTAAGCAACACTAATAATAACTCCAAAAACAGAAAAATAATCAAGCTTTTGACGATTTTATAGATATTTCAAAATTATGATGCTATGATCCTAGGTGTTTCCATTACTTTGTCCAACCCCTGTATAAATACATGCACACACATAGATATTTATAGTAAAATTGACAAAAAGAGTATAGTGAACTTGCTGTGATGTGTGGGAAATTTAACATTTCAGACAGTGTTCTTCTTCAAGGAAAATTTGAAAGAAGATAAGTAAATGATAGACAACAGAGTCTTCAAGTTAAAAGAAAGAAAAATGGTTGCAACTGATAAGAAATGCAGGACCACATGAGCTTCATATACCAACAAAGAGTGGCAGGAGAAACAGTGTGAAAAGGAAGAAAGAAAGAGTTGCAGAATGAGGAGAAGTGGGCAAAGTCGAGAGTGAGGTCAAGAGAAAAGAGAAAAGAGGAGGTGAGAGAAGGGTTGAAGGATAAGAAAGGGTTTAATGAACTAAGAGGAGATGTAGGTGTTGAAGGAAAAATGTTCATTTAATCCTGTCAGTAACATGATGCCAAGTGTAAGGTAGGCCATAAGTGAACAGCAAATCTTTGCTCAATTCACCAGAGTTGTATGGTCATTATATGGATGACTGTGCCAGCATCACCCTTACCAGACAACTGCTCAACAATTTTATCTCTTTGTTAAGATCTTTAGCTCTGCCTTGTAATTTATTTCCAATATTTCAGTTAGTTTTCTCAATGTCTTCATCACTATACACAATATCTACCTATCTATCTCTGTCCTGTTCAAACCTAATGACTCCTACTCCTACCTCCTGTACTCTTCTTCTCATCCCAAATCTTCTTGAACTGTTGTGGATCTGACACTCCACCAGACCCAAGCCAGTCACTGTGCCACTGCTCTCCTATCACCTTTACACATGTCTATAGATAGTTTTCCAATCTCTCTCACCTTCCACCAGTCCATCTTCCCATTGAAAGATAAACTCATCCACAACTTCTCTATTCTACCTTCTGATCCCACAACCATTCCAATCTTTCCTGCATCACCTCTTCACAACTTTTAAAAAGATACAAAAATCTCAGGGATCTTTCAGTAAGAAGCTCCACAGCACCCAGCATCTCACAGCTAGGCACTGTTTAATTTGCTTACTGACAATGCAACATCTGCCCCTACAGTACCAATATTGCAACAATTACTGAGAGCCTAAGACACAATATATTAATCAGAACTTCTGTTGCACATTGTCTAACCTGATATATTGCATCATATGCAAACTTTCCATTGCCCTTTACATTTGGGAAACAGATCAACACTTTACTGATCACTTTTAGGGGCATATTTGAAGCATACTACTATATAAACCAGGCCAATCTGTTGCCACAAGCTTCAAAACTGCAAGCTATTTTATCACTCATTTTTCAGTGTGCAGCAATGGATCCTCATTCTAAAGGAAACAGTGGAAACGGTTCATGCTCAAACTTAAAACCATGTCACAGCTTTAAATAGATATACATGCTTACTATTTCTAAAGACAGAAATAAAAATTTAAAAATTCATGCATATATCTATTTATATATGCACATTCTTTTATTCTTCTATTCTTTTGTTCCAGTCATTTGACTGTGGCCATGCTGTAGCACTGCCTTTTTGAACACTTCTCATATACATTCTTACTGTTTATGAAAAACAGAAATAGATAATACAATATGATACAATTAAATTAAATAAAATATCATTTACGGACATATACTCTGACCATGAAGAGAGAATTGTAATTTATAATCAACCTGACCTCTTTTTTTTTATGTCCATTTCTTCATTTTTGTATTTTGTATTTTGATTACAATTGTACTTTGCCACTTCATAAGCAGAGGTAAGTAGAATCTCTACTTGACCTTATAGGTAATGCTATTCATGGAGCAAATAGTGCCCTGCCCAACACGGGGTAAAACTATCCTGGACCTCTGTTTCACAAATAACTTGACACCCATTTATAATGTTATGGCACACTGATGATTTTCTATGACTATAACTTAGTAGCACTAATGATGTATGATCCACAGATAACTGCCAACATGTAGGCTACTAGAAGTACCCAACACCTTTCCAGCCTAAACTTTCATGAAGCTGATTGGAAAAGTATTTAGAAAGAGATCCTGGAATAGAACTAGTCTGCCAGTCTCTCTACACAGGATGTTGACATAAAGCTACAACACTTTATGACAATCATGCATGACATATGCAGTAAGTTTGCTCCAGAGAGAATGTCAAACCAACAGAAAAACATAATTCCCAGATTATACCAGTCCCCAAACAGGACGACACTGTATTGTTCCAAAGGTTCCACCCATCCTGACTAGAGTGAGGAGCGAGTACTGCGACAGTTTGAGATTCAAAGGCCCACAGCTATTAAATATCTTGTCAGAAAATCTGAGAGATCTACACGGAGCTAGGGTAGATGTTTTCAAGAAGCAACTTCACTTCCTGCTGTTCAAGATTCCACATGAAACTACATCAGGGCGAGAAACTTAAAAGAGGGCAGCAATAACAAACTTCCTCCAATAATGAGAAAATGACCATTGAAAATGTGATGATACTAAAAGTGCCCCAGCATGGTCACAGCGTTTGGGCTGAAATGCATAAAAAATAAAAGAACATACATACATACATATACACACACACATATGTATTTGTATACACACACACACATATATATATATACACACACATAAACATCCACATACATCTATGCACACTGACACATATATGAATTTATGTGAAATGATAGAGAATCAACAAGTTGAAAAGAACAGGCCTTATTGTTATTGTAAAGTTAGAAGAAGTAAACAACTTTATAAGCAAAAATTTGGAGGAGTGTAATGGAAATAAGGAAGCACTAGAGCTAGCTTTTCTATTATATAATAATAATAATGTACAAAATGACATTATAAAACATTATATCAAAAGAGTAGACCATCTTACCGTTTACATCTTTATCACAGTCTGATAAGAATCCACAGCAGTCTGGTGCATCACATGAATGTTGACTCTTCCAGTTTCGACGACCGGGATTCCTCTTTGGAGGTTCAATTCTAGTTGGATAACACAGGTTATTGCAATTGTAACAGATGCTCCTAGTTGTTGATTTTTGACCAAAGCCTCTGTAGATATGCAATGGAAACCACACAAAATACATCTAATACATATTTAAAATAGTGTTTTATTCCTCTACTTTAGGGATGTAGAGCTACAGGATACAATATTCTCTAGTAACATAAACATGATGACACTTGTTTTCACTCAGACAATCTCATGCAAGAAGAAGAAGTGACAAGTTTTATGTACACACACACACGCACAAAATACGCACACACATACATGCACAGAACATGCATACACACACACAGCTGCATGGTTTAGCAGTCCACTTTCACAACCGCATGGGCCGGGAGATGCTGTGTAGTAGCAAAACATGGGCCCTAATGCAAAAGACATGTGAAAGTTGACTTTGCCTCTCATCCTTCCAGGGAGGTCAATGTAATAAATACCCATCGTGTACTGGAGTTGATGTTCTCTCCCCACCAAAATTTCAGGCCTTGTACTTATTGTAGAAAGGGTATTATCATTATTATAATAATAATTATTATTATTACTGAAGGCGGCAAGCAGGCAGAATTGTTAGCATGCCAGACAAAATACTTAGTGGCATTTCATGTCTTTACAGTCTGTCCAGCTTAACATTCTGAGCTCAAATTCTATCAAGATTGACTTTGCCTTTCACCCCTTGATTTAGTAGCCCACTTTCACAACCAACATGGGCTGGGCAAGTGTCTTATACTATTGTCTAAGAGCAACCAATGCCTTATGAGTCAAACTGGTGGATGGAAACTGTATGAAAGTCCCACTGTGTGTGCATGTTTGTGTGCGTTTTCATGTGTGCATGTACATGAAAGTTGTCAGTTCTACTTCTTGCATGTGATTGGCTGAGTTTAAGTGAGTGTCAGTGTGTTTATGTTATCAGTGAACACATTATATCCTGTAGCTCTACGTCCCTAAAGTAGTGGAATAAAGCCTTCTCCATGCTACTGCCAATCAACATCCATCCCTCATTCTCATCATCATCATTCTCTGCAACTCATATTTACCACCCCACCCCTGTTCACCATTCACTATATTCATCCCCAATTAATACATATAACAATCTCCAGCCCAAGTTTATATTGCTTTCACTCTCCTACTACACTCATGGAACCTTATCTACCTACACCAATTCCTCTATATCCATGCTGCCTTCTATTCACCTTCTTGGACACATTATCTTGAGTGTATGTTCCAGTACTTTGGCACAACTAGATTCTCCTTTCTTCCGGGCACTACTCCAGCTATCCCCACCAACCCAAGTAAAACATGAGGTAACCATGCATCTCTTCCACAATAATATATTTGTTCTGGTTCCTCCCATCATACACTAACCTCCCAACACACTGCATTAAATGATCACCTTATGTCCTATCTTCCCAATTAGTTGAAGTGGCTCCTTAGTTTTGCAAGCTACAAGATAACCACACTAATGCTGGTGCCATATAAAACACATTCAGTACACTCTGAAAAGTTGTTGGTATTGGTGGTGTTAGGAAGGACATCCAACTATAAAGCCCAAGCCAAACTGAGACAGTAGAGCAAGATATGGTCCTCCAACCTGTTGGATTCTATCAAAACATCCAAC
Source organism: Octopus bimaculoides (assembly GCF_046866305.1). Taxonomy (NCBI): domain Eukaryota; kingdom Metazoa; phylum Mollusca; class Cephalopoda; order Octopoda; family Octopodidae; genus Octopus; species Octopus bimaculoides. The sequence continues at coordinate 100,106,443 of NC_142928.1, forward strand.
CCTTGTCAGCATGGAAAGCAGATATAAAAATAATGATGGTGTGTGTGTGTGCGCGTGCGTGCACATATTTAAAGAGCTTCTGCAAAATTACTGTCCAACAAATATTTCACTCGCAAAGCTCTGGTCCATTCAAACCATTTGGCAGTTATTTAAATGAGCAGGGAAAGTGTGTGACAGGTAACAGTTGATATAAGTAGGATTTGAATTCAGAGCCATAAAGTGATGTTATAACTAGGATTCTGTCTGACATTCTATAAACTCTGTCATGTCTCATACTAACAAATAAAATAAATTGTGAAAACAAATAAATATCACTGTGTGGTAAGAAGTTTGCTCCTCAACCACATGGCTGCAGGTTCAGTCCCACTGTGTGGCACTTTGGGCAAGTGTCTTCTACTATAGCCCAAGGCCAGCCAAAGCCTTGGGAGTGGATTTGATAAAATGAAATTGGAAGAAGCTCATGGTGTGTGTATGTGTGTGTGTGTATTTTTATATATATATATATATATATATATATATATATATATGACTGGAGCCTGGTGTTGCCATCCGGTTTCACCAGTCCTCAGTCAAATCGTCCAACCCATGCTAGCATGGAAAGCGGACGTTAAACGATGATGATGATGATGATGATATATATATATATATTTATAGCTGTGTCTTTGTGTTTGTCCCTTGTCACAGCTTGACAAATGGTTTGGTTTGTTTACAACCCAGTAACTTGGTTTGACAAAAATATGCTGATAAAATAAGTACTAGGCTTAAAAATATATGTACAGGGATCAATTTTTTTGACCAAACTCTTCAAGACGATGCTTCAGCATGGCTGCAATCCAATGACTGAAACAAGTAAAGGATTAAAGATAAATGTTAGAAAATGAAATCAAAGGTGATTCAAACTTACCTGAATTCATTGTTACAACTCTTACATACAAATACTGCACTTCCAAATTCAACATCTTTCGGGACAGGATCATACCGAACTTGGCATAGTTTACATCTTGAAACCTAGGAAAGATAGTATCTTCACATATAAATATCTACTTCAAGTTTAGGATGTGTGAATATGCATATACAGTACTGTGCAAAAGTTTTCAGCCATTTTAGACTATTGTAAATTTCTAGTATTGCCAACTTATAAGTGGATGCTTTGCATTGCGTTTTTTACAGTTGAAACATTGACCCTATTGGAGTCATTTCCATACCTAATCATTATATTTTGTAGTAGGAATTCTGAATGAGAGAGGAGGATGTGAGACAACCACAAAAAAATGGCCATGAAAAAGTTTTTGGCCACCTCACACAAAGCAATCAAGATACAGTATTTTAAAACAGAAAAATGTCTATAATGAAAATTTATTACATAACGTTCATTTCAAGAAGTTACTGTATATTGGTTAATATTTCTTGTGGCTTCTCTTAGCTTGAATAATTGCTTCAATGTGCCTGGGAAGAAATGTGTATAAATCCTTCACCATCTTCACAGGTATGAGATGCCATTCTCTGTGGCTGAGCTCCCATAACTCTTCAAGATTGCATGGATTCTTCTGATGAACTCTTCTCTTTAGTTCTGACCACATATGCTCAATGATATTTAAGCCAGGGCTCTGAGCTGACCAATCTTTCAATACAGTAACACCTTCATCAGCCAGACTCTGTTATGTTGTATGCAATCTGTGGCATGGAGCTCCGTCATGCTGAAAAATCTCACCTTCATCCAAGTCTGGTACCAAATTGTCCTTCAGCAACTGGATGTATTTGGCACTATTCAAGTTACCATCAATTTTAACCAACTTTCTTGAACCATCACTTTTTATGTATCCCCAAAGCATCAGATTCTTACCCCCAAACGTCATTGTTTTTGTCATGTAACATGGGCCATTTGACTTCCCTGGAGGCTTTCTGACAAATTCTTGCTTATCAGAAACAGCTAAAATATAACAAACATTAAGTCCACTTTGAAATTCTAAGTTTTCTAAGAGCCACTATCATAGTGTTTTAGTCAATTATCAAGCACAGCATACCTACATCTCACATATATATGGCCTTGCATAGGGAGACTTGATTTTCTTTTTAGAACCAATAGATATTTCAAATTTCAAACCCGAACAGCTTTTGAATTCATTTAACACACATACACTACTATGCAAAACCCCTGCCCACCAACTTCTATATTCATGTGTAAGAGTTGCATAATGTAGTTTTATAAGCAATATTCTTTTGAAGAAATATGCAACTCAATGCAAATCTCCTCCATAAAAATCTCTTTCCATTCCCCTAGGTTCATCACTATACAGATATACATGCCAGTGTGAAAGTACCTTTAACAAAGCCATGAGTCTGAAGCTTTGAAGCATCTCCAGTCACTTCAAACTACCAAGGCCATTGATACTCTCAATGCTGCTTTCATCACCCTCAAACAAGAAGCCTCAGGGTTAACTCTTTAATCTCTGTTTTTAATCAATAGAAATATATCCTGATCTTCTGAAGCATGCTACAATATATTCCATTCCCAAAAAGTAATGTACCTAATATCTTTTTATACTCACATCCAAAACTCAAAGTTCATGGAAATAATCTTTAACAAATCTGAATCTCTCTCATTACTCATCACCAGTTCATTTTTTTTTTTTTTTTTTTGTGAACCCAGAGCAACAGACCTACTCTCCTATGTAAATCATCACTGAACACTCATCCTCAAAAATTTGGTAAAGTCGGTCTTGTTATCCTCAATATCAACAAAACTTTAAAATGTGATGGGCAAATCTGGAAAAACTCAAAACTGTCCATTCATGGATTTCCCCCATTTCTTGTTTCTTGAATTATTATTGGCCTCTTGTCATATTGCACCATTGCAGTGTGCCCTGACAGAGCTCTCTCTGCTTCATATTTTATCAACTCTGATGTTCCCCATGGTTTAGCTCCTATCAAGTGTCATTAACAGTCTGTCTGTGCAAATAATAACTATTATTCCTTCCCAACCTTCCATATGCAATCAAGACACTTTATGCCAATTCTACAATGATTCCATGAACAAAGACTTTAAAAATATGTTCCACTGAGTTCATGACAATCTTGTCTCTTTCAGCAGTAAGTTACAATCACTATAAATATCTGCCACCTCCTAAACCCAAACAGTATGTAACCAGAGGCCTCAAGGTCACTACAAATGTTAGGCTTCAGCATCATTGAAAATCTCTTTTGGCAAGCACACATCTTCATAATAGGCAAAACTGCTTCACAGAGACAAACTTACCTTTTCAGAGCCAAAAAAATTAATTCCCAACTACTACTAACTCTCTGCAAAGCCTAGGTGAAGTCCACAATGGTGTACTGTCCCCATATCTGTGCTGCCACTTCAAACTCAGACATCTTAGACAGCATTTAACGAAAGATCATCCAACATACCTCAACTTCTGTCCTACTTCTGGATGTGCTGTCTCTTCCCTCAGTCTTTTCAATCACTACTACAGAGGCTTGTAATCTTTAGAACTGGATGATCTCATGCCACTTCCACTCAGGCAACTTTCACTCAAACCCTGCACTAATCACTATGTTCAGTCCTTCCTCTTCCAGAAAATCGGCCCTCTGAAATATGCTTTCCTTGCACATGTTTTTTCAGCAGTTGTTACCTTAAACAGCTCAAGATGAAGTTAACCATATCAACATTCCTAGTGCCAGAGGTCCCATGAAGGCTATAGACCCAGTTCCTTCTTCCAGACTAAATTAGTAAAAAATCAGTCACAATGGCTAATGTAAAGGTCAACCCTAGTATAGAGATAACACAAGATGGAGTTGAATTCAGTCTTGTGTGACATTAAAACACTCATGCTGCCACCAAGAAACAGCACCCACTTAAAAGACAGATAGACCAGGCCATTTAGAGTTCAGTCTTTTGATACTTCAGCTGATTGATTGTTTGATATCCTATTGCAGTTCCACACTGGCATTGAACATGTCAAACATTTTCCAATAGCAACAACAACAACTACTACACTACTACTGTTGCTGCCATCACCATTATTCTTGTTACTGCTGCCACTGCAGCTGTTGACAACATCTTCAACAACAACAAGAGAGTATGTTCGTGTGTGATTTTATCTAAACTATTGACTGCATAAGTGAAACAAAATAACCTGCCACCAGGAACTGAAAACATATTGAAGTCTCAAATTATAAAGAATTTTGGCCTTTTCAGTGCTCATCAGACAGGTAGGTAAAATATAACTATAAAACAGATTAAGATATGTAAAACTCACAGGTTTTCTCCTTGGGGTGACACGCCACCACATATTATTACAAGGAGGGCACGTAAACTGACGAATAGCTAAGCCAATGTAGTTTTGTTTAGCCTCTTCCACTAATTTATCATTATTCCTGATGTAGTTCAGTTTAGCAACCATGTCCTGAAAAATTAACAATTTTTATTTTAAAAAATCAAAAATTTTGAATAATTAGAAAAAAAAAAAAAAAAGTAAAACATAAATGAAAAATATGCTAATTGAAAGTGTCATTTGAACACCACCACCCTTATAAGACTTAATTTCTTTCTCCACCTCACAGATCAGTTCACCTGCACCACCAGAAATCTCATCAATTGAATTAAATACTGACTAAGCAATCTTCTATATGTAGGAAAGACTGGGCAGAGATTAGCCAATAGGTTTAATAAGCATCATTAAAATGTTTGACTAGACAGCACAACAGTTTTTATTATCCAGGCAAACTGAGATAGGAAGAGTTATGTGAGTTAGTCAAATACCGTATTATAGTTAGAGAGATGATTGAATTTATAACCATGAGGTTAGTTTGTCTGAAGTTGGGGGAAAATTATTAGGTCAGAAACAAGAATACATGGGTACTGCTGGGAAAGAATGTTGGAACATTTTTTTTACAGACTCAATTTTGTCTTTTCCATTTCCATTTCTTTAATTTGAGTAATATAACTTCTGATTAATGCTTTGAGACTAATTAAAGTTTCTTATCCGAGAAGTGTTATGTACTACAAAGTTTTAGGTCACAAAATGCTGCAGAGTAAGGAAAGTTTTTAAAATAGGTTAGCCTGAATTTAATACATAAAATAAGGTAAGGAGGGTGGAGTAGGATTTATGTATGAAAAATTCATATTTCAGTAGAAGAAATCAGAAGATTAATGAAAACAAGAAAGAAGTAATGAAAGAAGTAAATGTAAATTATAACTTTTAATTAAAAATAAAATAAATACATTTCAATTAACATTGTCAAAATACTACTGTCATGTTCAAGATTTAGTCCACAGCACTGAAGAGAATATCATTTGAGATACATTTATAGACAACATTCTAAGCATAAAATAGAAAAAGCAAGAAAAAAATTTTGTGTTCATTTATGAACCCTTAGAAACAAACTAATTCTAAAATAGATTAATGTTTACTTACAGCATCTTCTGTTAAAACACGGCATAATTCCTGGGTATCAGCTAAAAGAAAATATTCATAGTTTAATTTTGTGGATAAAGAGAATTAATGATGGGAAAACAACTCACAAACAATTAACAAGATAACTTTAATCTAAATGACATGAAAAATGTGTTAGAAAGTATATTTGACTATTAAAACATAATGAGGTTTCTCCATATCTTATCTCAACAATACAAACTGTGCACTGCATGGACTACTTTTCAAAACCATACTAAAATTCCAGAGGATGTATCATCAAAGAATTATAGACTAAAATATATAGATATACCACAGAGTTTTGAAAAAAAATCTTTAATAGCTACTATAATACATGAGTTTAATGTACAAAAATTATAAATCCCAATTGCTTTAAAAGAATAACTTTCCTAAGAAAACAGCAAGTTAAGTAGACAGGAATTTAATACAGTAAAAGAAAAATGTTTTCTTTTAGAATCAATATCAACATAACCGAGAATATGCAGAAACCAATTTCTACATTATTTACATTATTTATATTTGACAGATATTTGTCCTCATCTTGTTTGTTGTTAACACAACATTTCAGCTGATATACCCTCCAGCCTTCATCAGGTGTCTTGGGGAAATTTTGAACCTGAGTTCTCATTCCTAAGGTATTTTTCGATGTTATTATTATTACTATTAAGGTCACTGTCTGGAATCGAACTCGGAATCTTAGGGTTAGTAGCCCGTGCTCTTAACCACTACGCCATATGCGTTAACAAACAAGATGAGGACAAATATCCATCAAATATAAATAATGTACATAATTCCTCATCTCTTAAATATAGAACTGTATTACCAATTTTCTGTTATCAAGGCACTGATCTAACACCATTTTTAAGCCCCAAGACTTATTTAATATTTTAGATATTTCCTGATCAAAAGTAATACAAAATAAGTATATTTGTAACAACCACTAGTGACTGAATTCATAGAAGAGCTTCTTGAATAACTGGTGAATCTTAACTTACCATGCTTTCTATCCAACTACTTGCTTAACTATGTTTTTGTGTCTCATTCATTACTCCTCTGAATCTTAACTGTATCATCACAACCATAATCAATGTTAAGTATAAACAGTCTTTCGTCATTTTTCTATATCACTTCTTGTAAGGTTTCAGGTCATGTAGAGACCTTTCATTTTGTTAATGAGATTTCTTTTCTCTCAGAGTGTTTAGTATCTCATATAGGATGCAAATCATCCGAAAAATTAGATATTAATAAAGGCTGTAAAATGGTTGAAGAACCTGTTGTTGTAGTGTAGTCTTGGTCAGTGAGGGTTAAGCAGAGCTATGGCACAAAATAGATTCAGCTGATCATTGATGCAATCCAATGACCAGCATTCCCAATTTTCCATGCTACTGTCAGGTTGAGGTCCATACTGGGCACTCTGACATGCATTCATTTATTATGTAGTTCTGGGGAATGAAGTGTGGCAGAATGAACTTCACATAGCTATCCTCATCCATTTGTACCACATGACCATACCAGCGCAGTTGTTTCTCTTGCACACCACATCTGATGCTTCTTAGATCCAACTTTTCTCTCAAGGCACTTACACTCTGTCAAGTATGCACACTTACATTACACATCTACTGGAGCATACTGGCTTCATTCCTTGCAAGCTTACGCATGTCCTCAGCAGTCACGGCCCATGTTTCACTGCCATGTGGCATGGCTGTTCATACACATGCGTCATACAGTCTGCCTTTTACTCTGAGCGAGAAGCCCTTTGTCACCAGCAGAGGTAAGAGCTCTCTGAACTTTGCCCAGGCAATTCTTATTCTAGCAGCTACACTTTCAGCGCACCCTCCACTGCTACTTATTTGGTCACCTAGGTAACAGAAGCTATTAACTTCTGGAATGTGGCAGAAGTTGTTCTCTGCACATTTTCAATGTTTATTGCTCCTGAGCATCTGCCACACACAAAAGCTATCTTCTTAGTTAGTCTTCCTTTGATATTGCTGCACCTCTCATGTGTCCATAGCTTACACTGGGTACATCTTATAGAGTTTCTACCTATGCCTTATCTACAGATCGAGCAGGGCCATCTACCTGAAGGGGTTTGTGATTTGTCTACCTTCTTACTTATTAGGACTTTGGTCTTAGCTAGGTTGCCTCTAAGGCCCTTCGATTCTAATCGTTGCTTCCACACCTGAAACTTCTCCTCCACATATTTTACACCATAGCGAAGACACGATACGATATAGGTAAAGAAATTTGAAAAGAAAATACGAAACCGGTTATTTCTCCAAAAACAATGTTACTATATTCTTTACTCTTTTACTTGTTTCAGTCATTTGACTGCAGCCATGCTGGAGCACCACCTTTAGTCGAGAAAATGGACCCCAGGACTTATTCTTTGTAAGCCTAGTACTTATTCTATAGATCTCTTTTTGCCGAAGTGCTAAGTTATGGGGATGTAAACACACCAGCATCAGTTGTCAAGCGATGGTGGGGGGACAAACACAGACACACAAACACACACACATATATATATATATATATATATATATATATATATACACACACACACACACACATATATATGACAGGCTTCTTTCAGTTTCCGTCTACCAAATCTACTCACAAGACCGTTAGTTGAAAGGACCAATGAAACAAAACCATTTTCAAATGGGTATCCATTAAACTAATTCTATATGTTTGCTTATAATCTTATTCTTGTTCCATTTTAAACAAAACTGTCCAATGAACGGGAACGTGAAACTCTGAGTAGCAGTTTTTGTGATATTTTAGCTGCTTTTTAATAAAGCATATTACTCTACGTCTGGTAATAGAGTACTATTTTTTCCACCTTGTTTCGCATTTATGTGCTTACTCTGGTATACATCTGCATATACATATATATACACACATATATGTATGTACATATACATACATACATATATGTATACACATATATATACATACATATACATACGTATACATATATATATACACACATATATATACATACATACACACAAATACATACATACACACACACACTTAGACATACATACATTATATATATATATATATATATATATATATATATATATATATATATATGTCCTCCTGGGGCTAAAAGCAACAGTAACATCCACCCCTAGGGGTCAGCCACACTTAAGTGGCAATATACTACACTTTATCGTGCAGTTACTGTTAATACTTCATTTAGAGAATTAACACACACATATATATATATATATATATATATATATATATATATATATATTTATATATACTACACATACATGTATATATATGAGTACTGAAACTAATAAAAGTGAAACTATTTATAACTGTTATTCTCTCGGAGGTTTCGCTTTTATTCTTTGAGTATTGAGACGCAATACAGAACCAGTGCCAATGTTGCATTGTTTTAATCCCCCAAAAATTACATGTTGACACTCTTAGGGTCTCATAGTATTGCCATGTAAAATTTGATTTGATTTGATTTGGTTGGGTCGTTTGAGAATGCATTGGGAACAGACAGAGATACAAAGGATTATATATATATATATATATATATATATATATATATATATAGATAGATAGATAGATAGATAGATAGATGAGGAGGCAGCAATTAAGTAAGTATGGAACAGTAACATGGATATGATACTCTGGAAGAAACTTGCTCAGATTAGTAAGGAGACTGAAGTGAACTACCTTGACATCATAATCACAGTTGGAACAGAAAATCTGTTCTCACAGATAAACATCTCATTCTATATAAACAAAAGTGTTTGGCACAGAATAAGTTACATAGCTATTGATGTACAAAGACCATAAAAGGGAGATAAGTAAGATATGGAGTATAAAAGCAAAAAGAAGTATGAATAATAAATAACTGGTGCAATGGATATGAAAAAAGGGAATGTGAATAAAAATATAAACCTCACACTAAAATTCACAACTTACACACAGTCCATGAAACAGTCTAACTAGAGACAGTACACATTAACAAAGCGCTATGTAACGAAATAAGCTGATATAAGTTTTATGATCAGATGGAGGAAAAATAAGAGACTTTTGTTAGGTTTATTACATTTACATTATTTTCTGATAGTAATATCACAGAAACAGATTAACAGTAATATAGACTGTTTAGAAGTTGTCAAGAAATGTCAGTTATGTTCAAGAGAAAAAAATGGTTTTTCTGATAAGGGAAAAGTCGTGATTACATGTTAACATCAGTTATCTAATTTTGAACACAGCTGTCAAATGAAAGTTTTGAATTACAGACTAAAAGATAAAGAAATAAATTAAGGAACTTCTGTCAGAAAGTAAGGCAAATATTTAGTCAAAAGCCCTAAACAATCAATTAAAATATTATGTGTGGGTGGTGGTAGTGGTTGCGACAGTGGTGGTAACATTTAATATTGTAAGAGATGGCTTTTGAATGGCATCTTTGAGAGAGGGAAAGATGTAGCACTTGATGGAAATTAGGTCATGATTGAAAAGTTATGAGTAAATAAAACTTTTACAGCCAGCTGGAATGCTTCAACTGGTGTTCACAGAAGACTGATAGCACTATCTATATTTTGATGCTAGATATATACCTAGTTGTTATTTTCAATTGCTGCGGGTGGCACATAAAATACACCATTTTGAGCGTGGCTGTTGCCAGTACCACCTGACTGGCCTTCGTAGGATTTTCGAGCGAGATCGTTGCCAGTGCCCCTGGACTGGCTCTTGTGTGGGTGGCACATAAAATACACCATTTTGAGCGTGGCCATTGCCAGTACCGCCTGACTGGCCTTCGTGCGGGTGACACGTAAAAGCACCCACTACACTCTCTGAGTGGTTGGCGTGAGGAAGGGCATCCAGCTGTAGAAACTCTGCCAAATCAGATTGGAGCCTGGTGTTGCCATCCGGTTTCACCAGTCCTCAGTCAAATCATCCAACCCATGCTAGCATGGAAAGCGGACGTTAAACGATGATGATGATGATGATGTTGTTTAACATTAAGTTGAGCCAGGTCAAGCAGACCTATAATCATAGACATTCCAGCCATGATCATCATACTTTTTAAAGGCAGATATAATGTACCTTAAACTACATTATCCAATATGTCTTTTAGCCACCTTTAACATTATATATGAACAAATTCAGTAAGTTACTAGAAAGGGTAGGATCAGAAACTGAAATGCTGAGTTGTTAGAGTATGATAATAACTCTCTTGATGAGCTCTTACTCAACAACATCCTACTTGAATATTTATTTAAATTATAAAAGTAAAGACTTAATTAATATTAGTTGTGTAAAATAAATTCTAAACATTCATAACAATTGCCTTAAAAGTTTAATCACAACAATGTCTCAATGATGTACATGTGAGTGCTTGTTCATTCACTGTCATATTGATGTGCACATGTAATATTTTTACATTCTCTCTTACTCTGTCATCTAATTCATTATGAATTAATTTAAATATGGAATTACTTGTCTATTTCTTCACTCGTATCATGCCTTACCACCTTAAGAAAAATATAAAAGGGATCATATTAGATAATATGGTCCTAGATATACTAGGGTTGAAGGAGGGATAGGATAATGACAGCTGGGATGTTTTTAATTATAGATCAGTTCAGTCTTGGCTGAACTGGGCTTAAACAGCATCAACACTTCTCATCAGTCTAGAGATGCTTCCAAGAGCCATAAGTACTTTCACATATCGATTGAACTAAATAAATAAATAAGGTATACTTACAGGATAGAATGTAGAACACTGTAGGTCCTTGTTCAAAGTCATTTAACTGCAACAGTTTCTCTACCTCTTCATTGGTAAATCGACCATGGAACAGTTCTCGTAAACGTAGAACCTACAACACAAAAAAAATTGGAGGATGTATGTATGTATTAATATACTCTCTCTTTTACTCTTTTACTTGTTTCAGTCATTTGATTGTGGCCATGCTGGAGCACCGCCTTTAGTCAAGCAAATCAACCCTGGGACTTATTCTCTGTGAGCCCAGTACTTATTCTATCAGTCTCTTTTGCCGAACCACTAAGTTACAGGGACATAAACACACCAGCATCGGTTGTCAAGCAATGCTAGGGGGACAAACACAGACACACACACATATATATACATATATACGACAGGCTTCTTTCAGTTTCTGTGTACCAAATCCACTCACAAGGCTTTGGTCGGCCCGAGGCTATAGTAGAAGACACTTGCCCAAGATGCCACGCAGTGGGACTGAACCCGGAACCATGTGGTTGGTAAGCAAGCTACTTACCACACAGCCACTCCTGCGCCTATATATATATATATTGGTCTAAGGTCTAAAATTCTGACACAAGGCCAGCAATTTTGGGTGGGTAGGTAAGTCAATTACATCGACCCCAGTACCCAAATGATACTTATCTTATTGACCCTGAAAGAATAAAAGGCAAAGTTGACCTTGGTGGAATTTTAACTCAGAAAGTAAAAGCATTTTGCCCAGGATGCTATTGATACTGCCAGCTCACTGCCTTTATATTAATGTGTATACTAAATGGTGATGTTAATGGTAGAGATAGTGAGGCTGGTATAGCGTTAATGGTGATGGAGGTGATGATGTGATAGAGTGATGGTGGAGATGGTGAGTTTCATAAAATTTAAAACAGAGCTTCCTTGAAATTACTCAGTGTGTTTAAACATCTTTAAAAACAAAAACAACTTAAAATATCCTCTTCACTTCCTTTACAATGAGTTAGAGCAATAGAGCATATAGAGGAGCCCTTGACGTTGATACTGTTGATACCACTTTGAAATTTGGAAGGCTATTGTCTGTAGGTAAATCACGGACAATATGGGAGCAAGGTCTAAAATGGTTTGGAATTGAGGAGGTACACATCAGAAGAGGATGAAGAGAAGAGTAATACAAAGGTTACTTTAACTTCAGTTAATAATTTCAAGTACAAAACTTTAACCCTTTACCATTCAGATTACTCTGTCAAATCTAACATTTATTTACTGTTTCCAAAACAATTATGCTATGAGATTTCAATGATGTGAATGCTTATTTTCTTTTTATATTTACTTCTTTATTTCTCACAGGGGGCTAAACATAGAGGGGACAAACAAGGACAGACAAAGGGATTAAGTCGATTACCTCGATCCCCAGTGCATAATTGGTACTTATTTAATTGACTCCGAAAGGATGAAAGGCAAAGTCAACCTCGGCGGAATTTTTTTGATATTGTAGGGTAGGTATGAGAGGCTGGATCTAGCTGGTTTAAACATAAAACAGGTAGAATGTGGCCAGTTTAATCCTTTAGCATTTAAACTAACCATCACTGACTAAAATAATCTACCAATTTTATCTTCAAACTAGCCAGATCTGGCCTCTCACATTTACCTTACAATATTATTCTAAAAATAAACAATCACATCATTGAATTCTCAAAGCTATGACATGATGCATAAATAATGTAAAACAATGTGAATAAATAAGCATTACATTTGACAGAGAAATCGGAATGGTAAGAGATTAAATGCTTTAGAGTTAAAGATGGAATGTCTGTAATAAGATAGAATACTTATATCTAGAAAATTGATCAGATCCTGACGCCTGTCTCAAAATGACACAGTTAGACATCTAATATTGTCACATCTAATGAGATCAAAGCTTGATAGACTGCTTCTATCTGAAAATTATGAGATAGATGGGTTCTCTCAATAATATCAAGCAAAACCTCAAGAGTGAAACACTTTAATAGCCTAATGTATATCTTTCAACTCCTATGAAATATAGTAAGAAAAGTGAGATAGCTATCTTATCTTATAAGAGACATTAAAAATATAAACTGTATCCTTTAAGCAAACTAGTCTAAAAAAGCAAATTGCAAAGAGATTAATTTTAAAATAAACAATATAAGAATATCTAGTACAACATATAAAAATTTCTTATATAGACACAAGGCTACATATTTTGGAGGAGAGTAGGGATCATAATCATCATCACAACAACAACAATGTCCACTTTTCCATGCTTGCATGGGTTGGATGGAGTTTATTGAGGCAGATTTTCTACAGCCAGATGCACTCCCTATCACCAATCCTTACCTGTTTCCAAGTAAAGTCATATTTCTTCATAGCCAGACATATTCTCACAGAATAATGGAAATGAATGGCACTGTTTCTATGACAATGATAATCATTTTACAACTATCACGTGATGTCAAGAGAAGGAGAAACACACAAACACACACACACACACACACATATATATACACATAGTTAATGATTAAATCCTAAACGCGACTGGTACTTTATTTTATCAAGCTCAGAAAGATGAAAGTTAAAGTTGTGCTTCATGGGATTTGAACTACAATGTATGTTATCTCAAGCTTTAATGATTCTACAAATATACAACATTATACAATAAATACTATATTATACTGTAGTCAAATGTTAAACAAATAAACAGCAGTGCTCCAGCATGGCTGAAGCTTCAAGCTGAAACTGATAAAAGTAGGAAGCAGAAAAATTAATGTTTGAGCCAATAAAATAGACAACACAGAAACGTATATACATAATATTCAGATCAGATTGATAAAACAGGAAGGAAAAAAACAACACTGAAATTTTATTAAGGAAGCTGTTGTAAACATAGGTTTGGGATAATATAAAATAATAATGATAATGAAATTATAAGTGTAGAGTTGTAGTGCTCAGGTGCACTACAACTCATCAAAGGTGCATGTATAGTACCTTTGTCAGGAAAGTGAATAGTGTATGAGACATGATATACATGTGTGTATGCATATGGAGCAGGGGGGTTGATATCAGGTGTAGTGTAGTGTTGGCGAATTTCAGGAAGCATGGAGTTTTTAAAGGATGCAGTGTCTTGGCAACTAACAACTGTTCCATGTTTCAGCAACTCTGAATGTGAAAAAAATGTTTCCAAAAGACATGGGAGCTGTGCTGTTTTCTGACTTTGTAGGTATGCCCATGTGTGTTAGACACATGGGCATACCTACAAAGTCAGAAAACAGCACAGCTCCCATGTCTTTCGGAAACATTTTTTCACATGGAGCTCAAGAAGGTGCTCAAGGTGGTTGTTAGCACAAAAGATAAGAAAGCTTATCCAGAAATGACTTAGAAGTTCAACTCTTTAAATACAAACAACTACCACAAAAAAAAAAAAAAATGAAGATAAAGTAAAATCCATCAATGAAGAGATCAACCAAGAAATTAGCAAAATGACCCAAGGCCCCGATCAAGAGAAGATCTCCAAACTATGGAAAGAGGATTGTGATAAAGAAGAACTGAAATCCCTCCAACGCTGAGAGAAAAGCGCCTCTTGGTTCTCAAACTATGAAACGATCTTTCAAACAGAGCACGCTTCCAACAACCCTTTTCTCAAAATAAGAAAATTAAAACAACACTCAAACACTGATTCACATCTATCTAGAAAACGGAACCATCACCCCTACCAAAAAAAGAATACAGGACCCAACCCTAACTTTGTAAGCCACCAGCGATACAATATCGGGAGTACACCAACTTCAAACAGAGAAAGGAAAAATCACTACCCGCAGGATAGACATTGCAACCTCCTCCCCGCACAAGGAGTTACCAATGAAATTTTCATTCCAACAATCTACTAAACAACCATGCACAACAAACCCGCACATGCAATAATTACCAACGACGCCACCCCCCTAAAACACCATATCAGAACATGGAATATCGAGACACACCTTTCAATACCGTTCCAAGAACCTGTACCATAAATCACAACACAGCACCCTGCAACAATAAGGAACAACTACATAACAGCTACCGTCCCAACCACCACAATAATTTTTTAGACCAATACGCAAACACAGAGACATGAGATAGCACCAAACAGGCAGGAGGAACCAAAAGTGATAAAAATTATCAATCTAATTCACAAAGAACTAACTGCAAACCAAATCAATATACTCTCCAAAGGGCTCAAGTTTACACCCAGCCCACGACGCCCCAACTACAATGAAATGAAAGAAGACATCGTGGAATTCTGTAGAAAATTATGACTTGCTGAGGAGCTATACAACAAATACAACAAGGATGAATCACTGGTTCGAAATAGAAGTAACTACACCCCCTCAAAAGGTAAGAACAAAACTCTTGATCATTTCTGTGAACACATCTCGAATTACCTATATCAACATATGCACAAACCAAACTTCAGTAAAAAAGAATGGGCTGAGTTGAACAAATTAAAAGACGACAAAACAATAACAGACATAATAATCAAAGTCCCTACTCCTAATTAGCTCAAATTGAGACCTATAATAGCAGATCCCGCATGTGAAACCCACCACCTCAGTAACTTTTTAGATACCCTCTTAAAACCATTCCTCAAGCTTGTCAAAAGCTACATAAGGAATGACCTGAATATGCTCAATCACCTTCCTGAAACAATAAACAAAAAACACCCTACTAGTATCCTTCGATGTAGTCAACCTCTATTCCAATATCCCCCACAACCTAGGAATAGAGGCAATTCAATTCTGGTGAGAGAATTATGCCAACGAACTCCCACATCACATCAAAAAAGAATTCATGATAGAAGAGCTAAAATTTATCTTCAAAGACAACTTCTATTGACAAAAATTAGGGACTGCAATGGGTACGAGAATGGTCCCCTCCTTTGCTAACCTAGTCATTAGATATCTAGAAAAATACGGCAGCTCATTCTGCCTCTACATGGAAAATAACTGGAAGAAATATCTGGATGACTGTTTCACTCTTTGGCATGAAAGTATAGAGAGACTTAAAGAATTTCAAGCACTTATAAATGGACTTGACGTAAACATTCAATTTACGATGGAATATAGCCATCAACAACTTCCCTTCCTCACCATCCTCATTAAGAAATCTAACGTAATAGAAACAAATATATACTATAAGCCCACGAACTCCAAGCAATATCTACCATTCAACTCATGCCACCCCAGACACGCCAGAATGAATATCCCTTTCAACCTAGCAAAAAGGATCTGTACTATAGTTTCTAATGCAAGCACCAGGGACACACAACTACATGAACTAAAAGATACACTCATCACCAAGAACTACCCACCTTCACTAATGGACATATGCTTTCAACGTGCCCTACAACACAACATCCCAAATTAGAGAAGGATTTACGACTAAAAGGCCTACCATACATCTCCACGTACAACCCTCTTAACAATAAAGCCACCTTCATCCTTCAAAACATTCCCCCGCTAAAAAAGGACCACAGAATGAACTTAATCCTCCAAACACACCATCATAAAAAGCAAGAGACAGCCCAAATCTATGAAAAGTGTCCTAACACAAGCCTGAATACGCTCAACAACAACACTGAAGCCATCAGTAAAAAAATGCAGAAGACCCAACTGTGGGATATGTGTCAATTTAATTGAGGGATCAGAGTTCTCCTTCAAACAGGGACAACGTTTTACAGTGAAAAGCAGCTTCACATGTGTTTCGGAGAACCTGATATACACACTAACTTGCTCTGGGTGTCAAGAGCAATACATAGGCCAAACAAAAGACAGTCTACGTAAAAGGATGGCTCTGCACAAATCCCAGATCAAAATTAAAAAAAAACAGAAAAATAGCATTCAGCCAATAACAAAGATCCAAGCTTCAGAATTTTTCCCCTCTATCAATTCAGGGATGATACAACCTGTAGCCAACGAATTAGTAAAGAGCCTTTCTTTATCACAGAATACAGACCCTTTTGAACACATCTACAACAAATGACATATCCACCACAACCTTAGAATAACACACACAAGTATTAAAAATGATACATTCAAAAGAGATACCCAAGAATTCATTAAAAAACAGTCCCACTCACTGCTATAATCCACAATGAGCCACTTTTATGTCACTTGACCATTTAACATCCTACTACTATCATACCATCTCCCACATTCTTCTTTTATTATTCTTTCTGTTCTTCTCCTTCTTCGTCTTCTTCTTCTCCACCACCTCCTTTCTTACTTTACTACTACTGCTGTCTAGAATAACACCTACACAAATATTATAAACAATACATTCAAAGAAAAGTGAATCACAGGATTAACTAATATAAAATGAAACAAACTGATGTTTAAGAAATAGATTCGAGAGTGAAAATACCTATGATCAATGTAGATTGTAGTCTTATTGACTAGTTATAGATTATATGATGTATGAAGATTACTTGGATTGGATTGGATTGCCTATGTTCACTCCCCTGTAGGATGCAGGCCTCAGCATGTCTTCTCCACCAACCATGGTCTGATGTGCACAGTGGCCCGGGAACAAAATTTGCTTAGGGGGTGCAAACTCAGTTTCAAAATTTAGCACTACTGGAGAAGTGTGGATCCGAGTTCTGGGAGTATGCATGTCACAAATTTGCGCATGTGCCAGTGTTAGTCGTAAGTAGTCAAATTTAGCACACAGGTAAAACACGAGGGTGGGTTATCCATCTAATATAAGAAGAAAATTGCAGATTAATTGAATAAAAACATGAAAAATAACAAAATAACATTTCATTGAAAAGTAAACCATTCTGAAAGATAGTTCAGAATGTTTTCAAAACATTCATCTCCAGCTTTTCCCATATTTTATTAAGGGTTAGGGATTAGGGTTAGGGTTTAAAGTTAGGGGAGGTGAATGTTTTTTCAGTATTCAATGATTATTTTTCACTTTTATATTCAACTTATCTGCAATTTTCTTTTTGTATTACATGGATAACCTCGCTCCTTTTACAGCAAGTAGCACGCGTCCGAACATTCAAATGTCAGTTTACCAAGAAAGAAATAATGAAGCTATAAGTAGTGTTAAAATGGAAGTAAGCCGAGTTTTTGCATCACTCCATAATTCAAACATATATGAAAAAAACTGTATCAACATATTCCAAAAGTTTTCCTACGCTCACATGTTTTGTTAATGAAACGTTTCATGAGGATGTGCAAAGTGTTTTCATCGTATATTTTTTTATGTACATGCATTATGGTACAATATGTAAGACGGTGCTGTGTGATTGTGGTATGGAGCCAGGTCTTCAAACGGCGAAGTGCACTGAATGTTCTTTCACTTGATGCAACAGATACAGGTGAAGACAAGACAAGCTGCATTAACGCCAACACTTGTAGCATACTAGAAAATAGCATCAGATGCTCTCCATTTTTCAACTATGTCATTAAATGATTTAGGCAAATTTTCCCTTTCCGTCCATAGGCCAGCAAGAAGTTTGATTTGAGATGACAGTAAGAGTAAATCAAAAGAGGCAGGTAGAAGCAGGTGCATTTTCAAAGTTAAATACTCCACATTTGACTGCTGACAATAGCAACTCCTCTTGCTCAGAGCATACACGTATTCCCTGTTGCTGAAACCGGTGAGTCAATTCATTTTCGATGACAGCCACTATAGAGAAAAATTGCCAACGCCAGTCATCGGTGACAGAAAGAGCAGCTTCTTCAGTAGTTGTTGTGTGCCAAAAGCGCAGTGATGTATTTTTAGATCGCGAAATGTTGGGCATTTTCACCAAGTCAGAAGAGGATACTTCATCAAAATATTTTTCAAAAACCTTCTCACTTCTCATTTTTGAAAGAGAGTTTTTCAACTTTTCAATCAATTTCAAGCAATCACCGGCTGTCGTGCTTGGACGCTGTAAGCTACGTGCCACTGGCTCACATACCCCAAATATATCCCCAGCGATTTTAATGCCGAACAAAATGGAAGCTTTGCCAGATTGCTTTAGCAGCCCTTTAACAGTAGCCTTTGTTGTTGCTCTTAACGAGAAGTCATTAAGAAAGTCAAGCAAAACAATTTTGAATATTCTTATAATTGTTTTCTGCTTGTTTCAGTGCTGTTGCTCTAATGCACCACCGAATTGGACACACTGCTTGCAACACAAAGATTTGTCCATTGTGTTTTTCTTTTTGGTGACTCTTTTACAAGAATGGCGCATTGATGAACAAAGTTCAGTGCATCAGCTACAAAGGTAACCTTAAAACTAACTTCTTGGAGGACAAGGTCTAGAGAGTGGTTTCCACAGTGTACAAAATATGTACCTGGGAACAAATTTTTCAATTGCATTTGTACACCTGAAATGTTTCCACTCATGGTACTTGCACCATCAAATGAAAAACAGCATAACTTTGAGCCAAGTGAAATGTTTAGGTGACAAAAAACATCTAGAATAATCTTAGTCAGTGTCTTCGAAGGGCAGTCAGGGGGATTATAAAAACCTAGAAAATCCTCATTGACATTCAGGTCTTCAGAAACGTACCGGACAGTGATTTTTTTTTATAGAATCCCACGTTTTAGGCTATGGAGATTCCGATTCTGAAAAAAAATTTTCAAAAATCTCAATTTCAAAATTTCGATCGCCCCCCCCCCCCCCGGTTTTTATATAGATCCACAGGGTAAATCTAACCCTAACACTAACCCTAACCCTGACCC
Source organism: Octopus bimaculoides (assembly GCF_046866305.1). Taxonomy (NCBI): domain Eukaryota; kingdom Metazoa; phylum Mollusca; class Cephalopoda; order Octopoda; family Octopodidae; genus Octopus; species Octopus bimaculoides. Next base: position 100,126,339 of record NC_142928.1, read on the forward strand.
TAACACTAGTTTTGTGAGATTTGGCTGTTATTTCTAGCATGTAAATAGCCTGCTTGGTGGGGGGGGGGGGGGGTTGAAATTTTTCAAACAATTTTTTTCAGAATCGGAATCTCCATAGCCTAAAACGTGGGATTCCGTAAAAAAAAAAAAAGGCACTATCATGCTATTAGCTGTCAGAAGTGAAAGTGCTCACTGCTAGTGAAGTATCTGTCTGTCTGCCTGCATGCCTGTTGCTGGCCTGTCGATTCTTTGGCGACTGACAGCTAATACCATGACTGGCCGGAGCGAGCTATATGTCTGTCTGTCTCTCTCTCTCTCTATCTATCTATTACTCGAAAGTTCGCGCGTCCGCGCTAGCTAGTCGTGAGTGGTCGATCCTATTATTTTAAAACTTCAAACTTCATTTGTTTTCTATTTTGATAAATTCTCTCTGTTGAAAATTATATTTTTATATTTTAAATAATTTGCAATTTCAGAAAATATGTTTTTATATTAAATTTGTGTTTTCTACTCACGACTAGCTAGCGCGGACGCGCGAACTTTCGAGTAATAGATAGATATCTTTTTATTATAGCCACACAGGGCTAAATACAGAAAATGGACAAATTACAAAGTAGAGCTTTGGGGGGGGGGGGTGATTTGGATCAAAAGGGATCGCGGGAAGAAAAAAAAAAAAAAAAAACGTGGGGGGGGGGGGGCGATCAATAGGGATCGTGTATCACAGTCGATGTAAAAAAACGGGGAACAGATTAGGTTTATCCGTGGAGAGAAAAGCCTACGGAAAAGACCACGGTCACCTCAGGCTTTTTTTTTTAAAGGTACATGAAAGTAAGTACCTTCTCTCTTTTTGTGTCTTTTTGTTACAAGTCTATGCTTAAAATGGTGTCGTCTTTCATTCTTACCATTCTTGCCACATTTACCCATTTTTTATTGAAACTTTCATTCGACAACACCTTCCTCTCTATCCTCATCCTCCTTTTCAAGTGGTACTTGAAAAAGTTGACGAGGGATTGACCAGAGAGGAAAGTGTTTGTTTGTAGACCTTTCAAACGCGTCCACCACACGCATTCTTTTGCCATAGCTATCAGTGTTACAAAAAACGTTTTTCCTTCCCGTTTAAAGGAAGGTGGCGGAACAATATTCACGATAGACTCGGCTGATAAGTGGGCTCGTCCCACACGCGACAACAGCCGTTCGACGAAGGTCCACAGCTCTGAAATATCTGGACACTGCACGAGTGCGTGCAAAACGGTTTCGTCGCTCTGACCGCATCTCGGGCAGGTCGGTCCGGTGGTTTTCGAACCGTGTCTGTAGATCTTCTCTCGAACTGGTAGTGCGTCTCGATAGCATTGCCAAGCCTGGCACCGCGAGTGTCGCCAAGCTCTACAACAGCTCTGCCGTCCGGGATCAAACTTGTGCAACTTCCAAACGACCAATGCGTTCTATAGAGGACTAGTGGAGGGGAGGTCTGACGACACTCTCGGGGCAAACCTGGGTGTCGACGAGAAATTCTTAACCCGCCTTTTCAAGACGACGTTCGGGCCGGGGCCTATGGATAATTTCCATAGATAGATAGAGAGACAGACAGACAGACATATAGCTCGCTCCGGCCAGTCATGGTATTAGCTGTCAGTAGCCAAAGAATCGACAGGCATGCAGGCAGACAGACAGATACTTCACTAGCAGGCAGTGAGCACTTTCACTTCTGACAGCCAATAGCATGATAGTGCCAAAAAAAATAATAATAAATAAGGGGGGAAAGGTTCAGATTACATATAGTCCGTCTAAGGCCACTGAATTGTAACGAAAGAGCTCTGGTCGAACAAAAACCTGAAAAACAAATAGCGAACATCACATAAATGGTGCTTGTGTTTTTATTGGCAAAACCAGCAACATGGCCTCCCATCCAATATGCTTCAAAACACGATAGGCCATACTAAAGTACCGTCTTTTATTTGAAGAAATCAACGCCAGGAATTATTCTTTGGAAGCCTCGTATTAATTCTATCGGCTCTTTTTCGAACCGCCAAGTTACAGGGGCATAATCGCATCAACATTAGTTATCAGGCGATGGTGGGGTGACATACAGACACACAAATACATACATTCGTATGTATATGCATGCGTGTATGTGTGCTTGCATATGTACCTACCTACCTCTCTCTCTCTCTCTGTATATATATATATATATATATACACACATTGTGATAATATACAGTAAAACTATATAACCGGAGAGCTTACTCTACAAGTAGAGAAGTGGGTAAATATAAATAGACCTCGTAACGATACCAGCTACCAAATGGTTTCACGGCGAACTGGGGCCCCAAGTGACCTTTGTAAAGTCATTGGGGAGAATCCTGAGCCGATTATCGAGGTCTATTTATATTTATATATATATCGTATATTTATAAAGAGGGCAAATTTAGCCATTTTTCCGTAGATTGAAAAAAAAAGATGAACAACTTTAATTGATTTCCGAACATTAATGGGTTCTCATCAGAGGCGTAGTGGTTCAAACAAGAAAAATAGAACTTATGTTGAGTCAGTCTCAATAAGTATAGATTTATTCATCAGAGAAAGTCACATAGTGACTGAAGGTTCGAGAGTTTCGTGCAGAGGCACTTATCAAACTAATTAAATCAACGTTTTCTATATAAAACGAAAAAGCAGGACACTATCGGAAACAGATATGACGCAGATACTATTTTATATATAGGCAGGAAGACATTTGGTTAATAATATAAGGTATTCTGCCTAAACTACGTCTTTAAGATATGATTTGTTAGTAGTAACGCCAAAAGGAAACTATTTCCTAAGGAACTCAAAAGAAGGATAAAAAGAGCAGATAGAGAGGAATAAAGACAAAAAGGAAAGTAAAGATTGAATGAAAAGGTGAATCAAGACTAAAGTTGGAGTTGAAAAAAAAGGCACTTACCCAGGCAGTGGTCAAGCAAATAATGGTCGTTTTGTATTGAAAGAATTCTGAAGGGGCTTTATTTTTAGACTGGGGTCAAACGGTCGAATCCATTCAACCATATTTTAAGTCTTTAGCAACACTAATTACAAAGAATTTGGGAGTGGTACTAAAAGATGGAGAGAAGTATTGACAGGCAGAAACTGGGTGGGAGCTGTCTTCAATAATTCAAGTAATCCTATATATTCAAAATTAACCATACATGCTGGTTTTGTTGTTGTTATTGTTGCTGCTACTGTTGTTATTGTCACTTACTTTTTTGTGTTTTGACGCTACTTGCCTTCAGAACTCCCTAGGGAATTTTATGCTAGCTTCATCACTTTTATTTATGTTTTTCTTTGTTTTGAAACGAGATCGAACTTCAGCATTTTATAGCGATAGATTTTAGACACTTTTTTTCTGCAACTGGTAAGATTATGTAGGGGGTGCAAATTTTGATCTTGCACCCCCTGAAAATTTTAGGGGGTGCAGGTGCACCCCCTGTTCCCAGGCCCTTGGATGTGCAGGCCATAAATTTAAGCTTCAGACTACTGGCTTGATGAGCCTACTCTGGCACACTGGCTCAACATGTCCTGGCAGATGGGTGCAATTTTTATACTCTTACCCAGTAGTTAAGTCAATTACATCAATCCCTGTGTTCAAGTGGTACTTATTCTATCAACTCCAAAAGGATGCAAGGCAAAGTTGGCCTCAGCAAAATTTTGAATTTAGAACAAGAGAACAAGTGAAATACCACCAAGCATTTTGCCTGGCATGCTAATGATTTTGCCAGCTCACCGCCTTATGAAGATTACTTATCAAATATTAATCACTTGATTAGCTAAGACCTCTTGCTTCTAATAATGTTTTAATATCCTGGCTTTGAAAATACAACTGAAAATAATTTGTTTACCTTATGAACACTTATTACTGTTAAAGAAAAACCTCAAAGATAATTAGCAGTTGTTCAGCTGTGACACAATTGCATACAAATACCTGATTATCACTTTTATTACAGTGTTAATTAAAATGCTGCCTACCAGTCCATTTTGTGCTATATTTTCTGTTGCACCATTGATTTAATTTTGCTATATATATATGCATGGAAGATGGACATTAAATGATGATCATGATGACATATATATATAAGAAATTAATGGCTGGAGTGCTTTTGATCATAGGTTTGCTCAATTGAGGTTGACCCATGGCTAAACAACAACAATCTGTGTCATTTTATCTGGGATGCCTCCACTCCTTTCAGAATTCTCTTTTTCTATCTTGAGTAGAAACACTCTCCTCCATCAATTTACAATGCTGGTTAGGAGTTTGTTTCATGAATCTTCATGTATTGAAAGCTGGATTGAGTGTAGGACTATAAATAGCTTCACACTTCAGAAATATTTTGAAGGCCATAGTTGTCTGAAAACACTTGAAATATATTGGTCACATTGGATTTAAACATCTGACTTAATTAATCTTGAAGTCTTAAATAAAGAAATAGCTGTTTAATATTTTAATTCTGCTGAGTTGTTATTTTCTTATCAAAATAATCATTAACTAGCAGAACCTGTGGAAATTCTACAATAAATGCAAAATTTTTTAGATGGTTGGAAGATTATACAGAACCATAAAAATTAATGTTTCTTTTGAAATTTTATATTCTGCATTATTTTCATTTGAAAGAAAAAAAAAAAAACTTTCAGCTTCTCTAGGGTGTAACTGAAGGAGCATGAGCTTCACACTCTCTCAGCAGTTCAGAGGCTCATTTCTAAAAGTGCTGGTGATACGTAAAAGGCACCGGTGTTGGTGACATGTAAACAGCACCCACTGCACTCATGGAGTGATTAGTGTAAGGAAGGGCATCTAGCCACAGAAACCAAGCCAAATCAGACCGGAGTCTGGTACAGCTCTCCAGCTTACTAGTTCCAGTCAAACTGTTTAACCCATACCAGCATGGAATACAGACACTAAATGATGATGATGATGAACTTCACGATTACAAAGAATATTCCTGTCAACAATGTCGTAACTTTCAACTGTCTTTTTAGTGTTTTTGATGTTCTATCTCATTTTCATTTTCTAGTCTATCTTGAACATGTTCTCTTATCTATTATAAATACTCACTGGATTCTCTTTGAATCATATTTTCCCTTCTATGCTGCTGCTTCTGTACTTGTTCTAATGATTTGACCCATTGCTTCTCTTTACACTGCTGTCTATGTTGTCTCATTTTTCTCTTGTTAGTTTATATTGTTATCCATATTTTATAAACAAGTATAAATTTTCAAGCAAGCAGATGATAAACAGTTCCTCTTATGTGCATGCATTAAGTGACAGGCAACATAAAAAAAATTTAGCTCAATAAAAATAACTATACTTTTCATTATCCACTCACCACCACCGCCATTATAGTTTTCAGTAACAAAACTAAATCAGAGTTTTTTTGTCAACCAAGATTATTTTCATTTCGGTTCAGTTCTGCTGTTTGTTTATCTCTACTGTTCTTGCCATCGACCCATCAATTTACTCTTACAATACTAAAACCCATGGCTATTTTGCTAAGCTATTTCAATTTCATTGAAAAATCTTTCTTTCTATATATGTTAAGTTTATTATTATATCTAATATAAACCATCATTTCACCCTCCACCCATCAATATATTTGTTAATGTGGATAGATAGATAAATACATTGACATATAGAAGATGTAAAAAAACTGAATATTGTAACGTTTTCTTGTCAGTCACAATAATATGTGATGTTTAGAATTTCCCTCTGTTAAACACTTTATATTTCTCTCTACTTCTTACTTCAACAAACTTTATAATCATGCAATTCACCATTTCACATCCTAATCATTTCTCTCTTTTTCATTACCTTTCACTTTCACAAACCATGTCACAACATAATGCATCAGCTGGCATAGTGTCACTGTTCACTTTATCTGCCTCTCACTCTTAATATAACTACCCCCACCTCTTCACTTGCATTTCTTTAAATGCACCTACAGAACATCACCCCTCTGCTAAACATTGTATTTACAACTCTCTCAATATCTCTCTCTCCCTTCAACTAACTTTTTAACCATGTAATAACTATTCCTTTCAACCTGTCTCACATCATTAATACTTCTCTCTCTCACTTTTTGCTTCTCCCTGCAATTAACCACATGACAATGTAATGCATTCGGCCTTAGTGCATTAACATATAGATTAGAATATTGTCTGTAAAATCAGCTGCCATGACAGACAATGCATATTAAATCAAACAGCAATTTCCCATTGGTGTGTGCTTGTGTGGTTAAGAAGCTTGCTTCCCAGCCGTGTGGTTTGGGTTCATTCCACAGCACAGGACCTTGGACAGATGCTTTCTAATATAGCCCTGGGCTGACCAAAGCTTCAAGAGTGAAATTGGTAGGCAGAAACTGAAACAAAGCCACTGTATGTATGTATGTATGTATGTATGTATGTATGTATGTATGTATGTATGTAGAGAGAGAGAGATGAGGGAGTGAGTAATAAATCATTTTTTGTAGGTTGCAGCAGGGGGGGGGGGAGATGGAATATCAAGGATATGAAGTTGTCCATTAATTTTACAAGTAGGCTGTTCCATTGATTGGATTAACTGAAACATTCATTGTTGTAACTGAAGGAGTGCTAGTTTTTATATGTGTATTAAATTTATTTTACAAATTTACTTTACAATTAAACGTAGAGTGCTATCTTTTGTATAATTAATGAATTTGCTATTATCATTTAATGGTCTTTATTCATATCTGTCACTTTTGTATATTACAGATTTTGCCATTGCTGTTAAGACTATATGTCTGCTTAAGCTGTTTAATAAAGTACATTTTTATTTTTCTGTAGATAAAAATAGAATAAAAATAAATTGTTGTCAAAGAATAAAACTTGAAGTTTCATTATTTTTTTTAATGTTTTTATCTACAGCTATCTGGGGATTGATAAAAACAATTAAATCGAACTTTCTTACAGGGGTAAGGTGAGGCAACATTTTCATATTGGTGAAAGCTGGTACCACAATTACAGAGTATAATTCAATCTGGAATGAATGCATGGTGTGATAGAGATTAACAATTTATCTTTCTGTGATAGAAAGCAGGATTTTATCAAGAGGATTGCCTGTTGTTGCAAGATCAAACTCTCTAATTTGTTTAGTACCAGTGCCATTGTTTGATGACTATAGTTTTAAAAATAAGAGACAACTCCTGGTTAGGAACTACTTTATCACAGATAATGGGTACCAATTTTTGAGCAAAGATAAACTCTAACACAAAATATAGTCATTTCAACCCAGCAGGTAACCAGTCCTGACAGTATCTCTTCCTTTACTCTCAAATAGTACACTTTACAGTGAGCTCATGTTCTCTCCAAACTTTTTCTTTACAGTGATTTATCCCAATGTATAGAAACATGTTATGGTGTGTCCCATATATCCCAGAAGAGCAATCTATAACCCTCATTTCCACCATCTTAATTTTCATAATGGCATCCTTGATATACAATATCTAAAAAATGATGAAACTATCATGGTTGCAAACAGAAGTTTGCTTGATCAGGTCAGCACTAAGTTTCTCTTCCTTCTCAGTTACCACCAGCACTGTTTTAATACAGTTACATATACTATAAGTCTGCTCTTCTGATTCACATACTAGTTTCATGCTCTTGAGAACTTTGTAAGAGCAATGCTTTTACTTTTGAAATCAGCAAAACTTTTGGTAGCATCTGATATAAGGACTACCTACTAACTTGGTGGTCTATGCACTACATCTTTCAATCCTCAGATTCAAAGTTTCCTGTCAGACCAATTCATTTCAGAGTGTATTGACCTATCCCTGTTTAACTTACACTCTGTCAACTTTGATATACATCAAGGTACTCTTATGTTTCCACAATTCTTCTTTCTATACTTTAAGGACCTACTGTTTTTACATGAAACATACACATGCACACAGTTATATACATACAATACTACACTTCATTCTCCCTAAATATCAGTAAATATGTAAACCTAACCAAGGTGTCTCCTACCAGTCAAACACTATCTCTCAGGACAGAAAGCTCCTTCTAATAAGAAACATGGAATTTAAGTTCTTTCCACAGCATTGAGGTAGAAATGCTACTATATCATTTGTTGAACTAGACACTATACATGAACAAAACACCTAAAACTCTCAAAATCACTACAAACATTAGGGTTTGCAATCACTGATCACCTCTCACAGAAACTTCACATATAACATAACATTGCCAAAATTGCATTCCAAAGACCAGGATTCCTCTTCAAGGCCCAGAAAATATGTCAGTCCTGACTAGATGCTGACTCCCTGCAAAACACAAGTGCAACCCACAATAGTATACAACTCAGATATTTAGGACAGTTCATTTTAAAATCTTTGTCCTATCATTCCTCATCAAAGCTACAATTTGACCTACAGAACATCAAACACACTATGAAAGAGCCTACAAAGACTATGGTAGTTGTATTTCCTCCTGAATAAGCACCCCTTCCTTTTCAAAAATGAATTAATGAATAAATGGAAGGACAAAAGATAAGAGACCTATCCAGTCCAAACTCAAGCAAGCATGGGAAAACATGTAAAAATGGTGACGAAAATAATGATACATATACAGGTGCAAGCATAGCTGTGTGGTAAGAAGTTTACTTCACATCCACATGGTTCTAGGTTCAGTCCCACTGTGTGACACCTTGAGCAAGTGTCTTCAGAGTGACCAAAGCTTTGCAAGTGGATTTGGTGGACAGAAACTGAAAGTAGCTCATCTTATGTATATGCACGTGTGTGTGCATATGTGTGTGCATGCATGCAACTTTGTGCTTTGTGTTTGTCACCCCCATCAGCACTTAACAGTTGGTTTGTTTACCAATAAAATAAATACCAGGTTTTAGGAAAGTAAGTATCGGGGTCAATTCATTAACTAAAACACATCAACACCTTGCTCTAGCATGGCCACAGCCCAACGACTGACACAAATAAAAGATAAAAGACGGAATCTGTGACCTTGTAAGTACAAAGTATAAGTAACTACAATATATTTTTATTGATAACACATTCATGCTGCATTAAGTAACATCAAAAATTGCAGATGTTACAAAACATTAAAAAAAATTCAAATAGTTCTATTGATTATGCATAGTAAAGTAAGTATATACAAGACACCTGGCACCATAAACAGCAGTTGCTAAGATGAAGTAAATAGCTGTAGGCATTGATCTCTGCAAACTAGAACAGTTACTGATGAATGATTTGACATTAAATTTCTAGAACATTCTAGATTGTAAGTTTGATTTAAAAAGAAAGTTAGGTAACAATGATAAAAAAAAAACACATTCTAGGACTTTTCTGATTTTCTGTTTAATTTCAGGAGACAAAACCAGTAACAAAAAAATGGATAATTGTAGTTTTGAACTTGTATTTCTTTTGACTCAAAACAAAGATTATTTTTAAAATAAGTATTAAAAATTGTAGATTTCATAGGTGCAGGCATAGTTGTGTGATTAAGTTGCTCACTTTGCAACCACATGGTTTTAAGTTCAGTTCTGCTACACAGCATCTTGGACAAATGTTTTCTACTATAGCTCCAGTCCAACTAAAGCCTTGTAAGTGAAATTTGTTAGACAGAAACTGTTTGGAAGCCTGTCATATATACTGTAAAAACCCATGTAATTTATGCACATTTTTTTTTTTGCAAAATTAAAAATAAACTTTAGTGGGTGCATAAATGACATGAGTAGATTGTTTCCAGGATTTTTTTAGGAATTTTCTTTGTTGAAAAAAGAGGTACAAAATGTAAACATTCATACAAGAAGTTGACTCATTTAATGTCAGAATAGGTTTTTACAGAAAAAATAAGGGCTTAAATATAATGAAGTTGACTTTTATTTATGCTGCTGGATGGTATAATGCTTACTTTTTCTGTATAAATTTACTAAAATCATTAAATGGTTAACTACTTTTTGAAGTCTGACGTGTATGCTGGTAATCATGGTCCAGGCCATATTTTACACATTTTACTCAGTTGAGTAAAGTGTCATCCAAGCTGATGTTTACTGGTAATTAAATTTAATTTGCAACACCTGTGTATATTTATCAGCTTTGTTTTTGTTGATAATTCTTATCAACAACTTTTCCTGTGATCATGGTTTGAGAAAACATACAGCAGTATGCTAAAGACTGGACATGATCTCTTATGGGCAAGAAATGTAAAATAAAGTTTATTATAAACAAGATTATCCACCATCTTTCCAACAACAACCTTGGACACCTTTTTTCAAAAATCTCAATTTCAAAATTTCGATCGCCCCCCCCCCCCCCCGGTTTTTATATAGATCCACAGGGTAAATCTAACCCTAACACTAACCCTAACCCTGACCCTAACACTAGTTTTGTGAGATTTGGCTGTTATTTCTAGCATGTAAATAGCCTGCTTGGTGGGGGGGGGGTTGAAATTTTTCAAACAATTTTTTTCAGAATCGGAATCTCCATAGCCTAAAACGTGGGATTCCGTAAAAAAAAAAAAAGGCACTATCATGCTATTAGCTGTCAGAAGTGAAAGTGCTCACTGCTAGTGAAGTATCTGTCTGTCTGCCTGCATGCCTGTTGCTGGCCTGTCGATTCTTTGGCGACTGACAGCTAATACCATGACTGGCCGGAGCGAGCTATATGTCTGTCTGTCTCTCTCTCTCTCTATCTATCTATTACTCGAAAGTTCGCGCGTCCGCGCTAGCTAGTCGTGAGTGGTCGATCCTATTATTTTAAAACTTCAAACTTCATTTGTTTTCTATTTTGATAAATTCTCTCTGTTGAAAATTATATTTTTATATTTTAAATAATTTGCAATTTCAGAAAATATGTTTTTATATTAAATTTGTGTTTTCTACTCACGACTAGCTAGCGCGGACGCGCGAACTTTCGAGTAATAGATAGATATCTTTTTATTATAGCCACACAGGGCTAAATACAGAAAATGGACAAATTACAAAGTAGAGCTTTGGGGGGGGGGGGTGATTTGGATCAAAAGGGATCGCGGGAAGAAAAAAAAAAAAAAAAACGTGGGGGGGGGGGCGATCAATAGGGATCGTGTATCACAGTCGATGTAAAAAAACGGGGAACAGATTAGGTTTATCCGTGGAGAGAAAAGCCTACGGAAAAGACCACGGTCACCTCAGGCTTTTTTTTTTAAAGGTACATGAAAGTAAGTACCTTCTCTCTTTTTGTGTCTTTTTGTTACAAGTCTATGCTTAAAATGGTGTCGTCTTTCATTCTTACCATTCTTGCCACATTTACCCATTTTTTATTGAAACTTTCATTCGACAACACCTTCCTCTCTATCCTCATCCTCCTTTTCAAGTGGTACTTGAAAAAGTTGACGAGGGATTGACCAGAGAGGAAAGTGTTTGTTTGTAGACCTTTCAAACGCGTCCACCACACGCATTCTTTTGCCATAGCTATCAGTGTTACAAAAAACGTTTTTCCTTCCCGTTTAAAGGAAGGTGGCGGAACAATATTCACGATAGACTCGGCTGATAAGTGGGCTCGTCCCACACGCGACAACAGCCGTTCGACGAAGGTCCACAGCTCTGAAATATCTGGACACTGCACGAGTGCGTGCAAAACGGTTTCGTCGCTCTGACCGCATCTCGGGCAGGTCGGTCCGGTGGTTTTCGAACCGTGTCTGTAGATCTTCTCTCGAACTGGTAGTGCGTCTCGATAGCATTGCCAAGCCTGGCACCGCGAGTGTCGCCAAGCTCTACAACAGCTCTGCCGTCCGGGATCAAACTTGTGCAACTTCCAAACGACCAATGCGTTCTATAGAGGACTAGTGGAGGGGAGGTCTGACGACACTCTCGGGGCAAACCTGGGTGTCGACGAGAAATTCTTAACCCGCCTTTTCAAGACGACGTTCGGGCCGGGGCCTATGGATAATTTCCATAGATAGATAGAGAGACAGACAGACAGACATATAGCTCGCTCCGGCCAGTCATGGTATTAGCTGTCAGTAGCCAAAGAATCGACAGGCATGCAGGCAGACAGACAGATACTTCACTAGCAGGCAGTGAGCACTTTCACTTCTGACAGCCAATAGCATGATAGTGCCAAAAAAAATAATAATAAATAAGGGGGGAAAGGTTCAGATTACATATAGTCCGTCTAAGGCCACTGAATTGTAACGAAAGAGCTCTGGTCGAACAAAAACCTGAAAAACAAATAGCGAACATCACATAAATGGTGCTTGTGTTTTTATTGGCAAAACCAGCAACATGGCCTCCCATCCAATATGCTTCAAAACACGATAGGCCATACTAAAGTACCGTCTTTTATTTGAAGAAATCAACGCCAGGAATTATTCTTTGGAAGCCTCGTATTAATTCTATCGGCTCTTTTTCGAACCGCCAAGTTACAGGGGCATAATCGCATCAACATTAGTTATCAGGCGATGGTGGGGTGACATACAGACACACAAATACATACATTCGTATGTATATGCATGCGTGTATGTGTGCTTGCATATGTACCTACCTACCTCTCTCTCTCTCTCTGTATATATATATATATATATATACACACATTGTGATAATATACAGTAAAACTATATAACCGGAGAGCTTACTCTACAAGTAGAGAAGTGGGTAAATATAAATAGACCTCGTAACGATACCAGCTACCAAATGGTTTCACGGCGAACTGGGGCCCCAAGTGACCTTTGTAAAGTCATTGGGGAGAATCCTGAGCCGATTATCGAGGTCTATTTATATTTATATATATATCGTATATTTATAAAGAGGGCAAATTTAGCCATTTTTCCGTAGATTGAAAAAAAAAGATGAACAACTTTAATTGATTTCCGAACATTAATGGGTTCTCATCAGAGGCGTAGTGGTTCAAACAAGAAAAATAGAACTTATGTTGAGTCAGTCTCAATAAGTATAGATTTATTCATCAGAGAAAGTCACATAGTGACTGAAGGTTCGAGAGTTTCGTGCAGAGGCACTTATCAAACTAATTAAATCAACGTTTTCTATATAAAACGAAAAAGCAGGACACTATCGGAAACAGATATGACGCAGATACTATTTTATATATAGGCAGGAAGACATTTGGTTAATAATATAAGGTATTCTGCCTAAACTACGTCTTTAAGATATGATTTGTTAGTAGTAACGCCAAAAGGAAACTATTTCCTAAGGAACTCAAAAGAAGGATAAAAAGAGCAGATAGAGAGGAATAAAGACAAAAAGGAAAGTAAAGATTGAATGAAAAGGTGAATCAAGACTAAAGTTGGAGTTGAAAAAAAAGGCACTTACCCAGGCAGTGGTCAAGCAAATAATGGTCGTTTTGTATTGAAAGAATTCTGAAGGGGCTTTATTTTTAGACTGGGGTCAAACGGTCGAATCCATTCAACCATATTTTAAGTCTTTAGCAACACTAATTACAAAGAATTTGGGAGTGGTACTAAAAGATGGAGAGAAGTATTGACAGGCAGAAACTGGGTGGGAGCTGTCTTCAATAATTCAAGTAATCCTATATATTCAAAATTAACCATACATGCTGGTTTTGTTGTTGTTATTGTTGCTGCTACTGTTGTTATTGTCACTTACTTTTTTGTGTTTTGACGCTACTTGCCTTCAGAACTCCCTAGGGAATTTTATGCTAGCTTCATCACTTTTATTTATGTTTTTCTTTGTTTTGAAACGAGATCGAACTTCAGCATTTTATAGCGATAGATTTTAGACACTTTTTTTCTGCAACTGGTAAGATTATGTAGGGGGTGCAAATTTTGATCTTGCACCCCCTGAAAATTTTAGGGGGTGCAGGTGCACCCCCTGTTCCCAGGCCCTTGGATGTGCAGGCCATAAATTTAAGCTTCAGACTACTGGCTTGATGAGCCTACTCTGGCACACTGGCTCAACATGTCCTGGCAGATGGGTGCAATTTTTATACTCTTACCCAGTAGTTAAGTCAATTACATCAATCCCTGTGTTCAAGTGGTACTTATTCTATCAACTCCAAAAGGATGCAAGGCAAAGTTGGCCTCAGCAAAATTTTGAATTTAGAACAAGAGAACAAGTGAAATACCACCAAGCATTTTGCCTGGCATGCTAATGATTTTGCCAGCTCACCGCCTTATGAAGATTACTTATCAAATATTAATCACTTGATTAGCTAAGACCTCTTGCTTCTAATAATGTTTTAATATCCTGGCTTTGAAAATACAACTGAAAATAATTTGTTTACCTTATGAACACTTATTACTGTTAAAGAAAAACCTCAAAGATAATTAGCAGTTGTTCAGCTGTGACACAATTGCATACAAATACCTGATTATCACTTTTATTACAGTGTTAATTAAAATGCTGCCTACCAGTCCATTTTGTGCTATATTTTCTGTTGCACCATTGATTTAATTTTGCTATATATATATGCATGGAAGATGGACATTAAATGATGATCATGATGACATATATATATAAGAAATTAATGGCTGGAGTGCTTTTGATCATAGGTTTGCTCAATTGAGGTTGACCCATGGCTAAACAACAACAATCTGTGTCATTTTATCTGGGATGCCTCCACTCCTTTCAGAATTCTCTTTTTCTATCTTGAGTAGAAACACTCTCCTCCATCAATTTACAATGCTGGTTAGGAGTTTGTTTCATGAATCTTCATGTATTGAAAGCTGGATTGAGTGTAGGACTATAAATAGCTTCACACTTCAGAAATATTTTGAAGGCCATAGTTGTCTGAAAACACTTGAAATATATTGGTCACATTGGATTTAAACATCTGACTTAATTAATCTTGAAGTCTTAAATAAAGAAATAGCTGTTTAATATTTTAATTCTGCTGAGTTGTTATTTTCTTATCAAAATAATCATTAACTAGCAGAACCTGTGGAAATTCTACAATAAATGCAAAATTTTTTAGATGGTTGGAAGATTATACAGAACCATAAAAATTAATGTTTCTTTTGAAATTTTATATTCTGCATTATTTTCATTTGAAAGAAAAAAAAAAAAACTTTCAGCTTCTCTAGGGTGTAACTGAAGGAGCATGAGCTTCACACTCTCTCAGCAGTTCAGAGGCTCATTTCTAAAAGTGCTGGTGATACGTAAAAGGCACCGGTGTTGGTGACATGTAAACAGCACCCACTGCACTCATGGAGTGATTAGTGTAAGGAAGGGCATCTAGCCACAGAAACCAAGCCAAATCAGACCGGAGTCTGGTACAGCTCTCCAGCTTACTAGTTCCAGTCAAACTGTTTAACCCATACCAGCATGGAATACAGACACTAAATGATGATGATGATGAACTTCACGATTACAAAGAATATTCCTGTCAACAATGTCGTAACTTTCAACTGTCTTTTTAGTGTTTTTGATGTTCTATCTCATTTTCATTTTCTAGTCTATCTTGAACATGTTCTCTTATCTATTATAAATACTCACTGGATTCTCTTTGAATCATATTTTCCCTTCTATGCTGCTGCTTCTGTACTTGTTCTAATGATTTGACCCATTGCTTCTCTTTACACTGCTGTCTATGTTGTCTCTTGTTAGTTTATATTGTTATCCATATTTTATAAACAAGTATAAATTTTCAAGCAAGCAGATGATAAACAGTTCCTCTTATGTGCATGCATTAAGTGACAGGCAACATAAAAAAAATTTAGCTCAATAAAAATAACTATACTTTTCATTATCCACTCACCACCACCGCCATTATAGTTTTCAGTAACAAAACTAAATCAGAGTTTTTTTGTCAACCAAGATTATTTTCATTTCGGTTCAGTTCTGCTGTTTGTTTATCTCTACTGTTCTTGCCATCGACCCATCAATTTACTCTTACAATACTAAAACCCATGGCTATTTTGCTAAGCTATTTCAATTTCATTGAAAAATCTTTCTTTCTATATATGTTAAGTTTATTATTATATCTAATATAAACCATCATTTCACCCTCCACCCATCAATATATTTGTTAATGTGGATAGATAGATAAATACATTGACATATAGAAGATGTAAAAAAACTGAATATTGTAACGTTTTCTTGTCAGTCACAATAATATGTGATGTTTAGAATTTCCCTCTGTTAAACACTTTATATTTCTCTCTACTTCTTACTTCAACAAACTTTATAATCATGCAATTCACCATTTCACATCCTAATCATTTCTCTCTTTTTCATTACCTTTCACTTTCACAAACCATGTCACAACATAATGCATCAGCTGGCATAGTGTCACTGTTCACTTTATCTGCCTCTCACTCTTAATATAACTACCCCCACCTCTTCACTTGCATTTCTTTAAATGCACCTACAGAACATCACCCCTCTGCTAAACATTGTATTTACAACTCTCTCAATATCTCTCTCTCCCTTCAACTAACTTTTTAACCATGTAATAACTATTCCTTTCAACCTGTCTCACATCATTAATACTTCTCTCTCTCACTTTTTGCTTCTCCCTGCAATTAACCACATGACAATGTAATGCATTCGGCCTTAGTGCATTAACATATAGATTAGAATATTGTCTGTAAAATCAGCTGCCATGACAGACAATGCATATTAAATCAAACAGCAATTTCCCATTGGTGTGTGCTTGTGTGGTTAAGAAGCTTGCTTCCCAGCCGTGTGGTTTGGGTTCATTCCACAGCACAGGACCTTGGACAGATGCTTTCTAATATAGCCCTGGGCTGACCAAAGCTTCAAGAGTGAAATTGGTAGGCAGAAACTGAAACAAAGCCACTGTATGTATGTATGTATGTATGTATGTATGTATGTATGTATGTATGTATGTAGAGAGAGAGAGATGAGGGAGTGAGTAATAAATCATTTTTTGTAGGTTGCAGCAGGGGGGGGGGGAGATGGAATATCAAGGATATGAAGTTGTCCATTAATTTTACAAGTAGGCTGTTCCATTGATTGGATTAACTGAAACATTCATTGTTGTAACTGAAGGAGTGCTAGTTTTTATATGTGTATTAAATTTATTTTACAAATTTACTTTACAATTAAACGTAGAGTGCTATCTTTTGTATAATTAATGAATTTGCTATTATCATTTAATGGTCTTTATTCATATCTGTCACTTTTGTATATTACAGATTTTGCCATTGCTGTTAAGACTATATGTCTGCTTAAGCTGTTTAATAAAGTACATTTTTATTTTTCTGTAGATAAAAATAGAATAAAAATAAATTGTTGTCAAAGAATAAAACTTGAAGTTTCATTATTTTTTTTAATGTTTTTATCTACAGCTATCTGGGGATTGATAAAAACAATTAAATCGAACTTTCTTACAGGGGTAAGGTGAGGCAACATTTTCATATTGGTGAAAGCTGGTACCACAATTACAGAGTATAATTCAATCTGGAATGAATGCATGGTGTGATAGAGATTAACAATTTATCTTTCTGTGATAGAAAGCAGGATTTTATCAAGAGGATTGCCTGTTGTTGCAAGATCAAACTCTCTAATTTGTTTAGTACCAGTGCCATTGTTTGATGACTATAGTTTTAAAAATAAGAGACAACTCCTGGTTAGGAACTACTTTATCACAGATAATGGGTACCAATTTTTGAGCAAAGATAAACTCTAACACAAAATATAGTCATTTCAACCCAGCAGGTAACCAGTCCTGACAGTATCTCTTCCTTTACTCTCAAATAGTACACTTTACAGTGAGCTCATGTTCTCTCCAAACTTTTTCTTTACAGTGATTTATCCCAATGTATAGAAACATGTTATGGTGTGTCCCATATATCCCAGAAGAGCAATCTATAACCCTCATTTCCACCATCTTAATTTTCATAATGGCATCCTTGATATACAATATCTAAAAAATGATGAAACTATCATGGTTGCAAACAGAAGTTTGCTTGATCAGGTCAGCACTAAGTTTCTCTTCCTTCTCAGTTACCACCAGCACTGTTTTAATACAGTTACATATACTATAAGTCTGCTCTTCTGATTCACATACTAGTTTCATGCTCTTGAGAACTTTGTAAGAGCAATGCTTTTACTTTTGAAATCAGCAAAACTTTTGGTAGCATCTGATATAAGGACTACCTACTAACTTGGTGGTCTATGCACTACATCTTTCAATCCTCAGATTCAAAGTTTCCTGTCAGACCAATTCATTTCAGAGTGTATTGACCTATCCCTGTTTAACTTACACTCTGTCAACTTTGATATACATCAAGGTACTCTTATGTTTCCACAATTCTTCTTTCTATACTTTAAGGACCTACTGTTTTTACATGAAACATACACATGCACACAGTTATATACATACAATACTACACTTCATTCTCCCTAAATATCAGTAAATATGTAAACCTAACCAAGGTGTCTCCTACCAGTCAAACACTATCTCTCAGGACAGAAAGCTCCTTCTAATAAGAAACATGGAATTTAAGTTCTTTCCACAGCATTGAGGTAGAAATGCTACTATATCATTTGTTGAACTAGACACTATACATGAACAAAACACCTAAAACTCTCAAAATCACTACAAACATTAGGGTTTGCAATCACTGATCACCTCTCACAGAAACTTCACATATAACATAACATTGCCAAAATTGCATTCCAAAGACCAGGATTCCTCTTCAAGGCCCAGAAAATATGTCAGTCCTGACTAGATGCTGACTCCCTGCAAAACACAAGTGCAACCCACAATAGTATACAACTCAGATATTTAGGACAGTTCATTTTAAAATCTTTGTCCTATCATTCCTCATCAAAGCTACAATTTGACCTACAGAACATCAAACACACTATGAAAGAGCCTACAAAGACTATGGTAGTTGTATTTCCTCCTGAATAAGCACCCCTTCCTTTTCAAAAATGAATTAATGAATAAATGGAAGGACAAAAGATAAGAGACCTATCCAGTCCAAACTCAAGCAAGCATGGGAAAACATGTAAAAATGGTGACGAAAATAATGATACATATACAGGTGCAAGCATAGCTGTGTGGTAAGAAGTTTACTTCACATCCACATGGTTCTAGGTTCAGTCCCACTGTGTGACACCTTGAGCAAGTGTCTTCAGAGTGACCAAAGCTTTGCAAGTGGATTTGGTGGACAGAAACTGAAAGTAGCTCATCTTATGTATATGCACGTGTGTGTGCATATGTGTGTGCATGCATGCAACTTTGTGCTTTGTGTTTGTCACCCCCATCAGCACTAAACAGTTGGTTTGTTTACCAATAAAATAAATACCAGGTTTTAGGAAAGTAAGTATCGGGGTCAATTCATTAACTAAAACACATCAACACCTTGCTCTAGCATGGCCACAGCCCAACGACTGACACAAATAAAAGATAAAAGACGGAATCTGTGACCTTGTAAGTACAAAGTATAAGTAACTACAATATATTTTTATTGATAACACATTCATGCTGCATTAAGTAACATCAAAAATTGCAGATGTTACAAAACATTAAAAAAAATTCAAATAGTTCTATTGATTATGCATAGTAAAGTAAGTATATACAAGACACCTGGCACCATAAACAGCAGTTGCTAAGATGAAGTAAATAGCTGTAGGCATTGATCTCTGCAAACTAGAACAGTTACTGATGAATGATTTGACATTAAATTTCTAGAACATTCTAGATTGTAAGTTTGATTTAAAAAGAAAGTTAGGTAACAATGATAAAAAAAAAAACACATTCTAGGACTTTTCTGATTTTCTGTTTAATTTCAGGAGACAAAACCAGTAACAAAAAAATGGATAATTGTAGTTTTGAACTTGTATTTCTTTTGACTCAAAACAAAGATTATTTTTAAAATAAGTATTAAAAATTGTAGATTTCATAGGTGCAGGCATAGTTGTGTGATTAAGTTGCTAACTTTGCAACCACATGGTTTTAAGTTCAGTTCTGCTACACAGCATCTTGGACAAATGTTTTCTACTATAGCTCCAGCCTTGTAAGTGAAATTTGTTAGACAGAAACTGTTTGGAAGCCTGTCATATATACTGTAAAAACCCATGTAATTTATGCACATTTTTTTTTTTGCAAAATTAAAAATAAACTTTAGTGGGTGCATAAATGACATGAGTAGATTGTTTCCAGGATTTTTTTAGGAATTTTCTTTGTTGAAAAAAGAGGTACAAAATGTAAACATTCATACAAGAAGTTGACTCATTTAATGTCAGAATAGGTTTTTACAGAAAAAATAAGGGCTTAAATATAATGAAGTTGACTTTTATTTATGCTGCTGGATGGTATAATGCTTACTTTTTCTGTATAAATTTACTAAAATCATTAAATGGTTAACTACTTTTTGAAGTCTGACGTGTATGCTGGTAATCATGGTCCAGGCCATATTTTACACATTTTACTCAGTTGAGTAAAGTGTCATCCAAGCTGATGTTTACTGGTAATTAAATTTAATTTGCAACACCTGTGTATATTTATCAGCTTTGTTTTTGTTGATAATTCTTATCAACAACTTTTCCTGTGATCATGGTTTGAGAAAACATACAGCAGTATGCTAAAGACTGGACATGATCTCTTGTGGGCAAGAAATGTAAAATAAAGTTTATTATAAACAAGATTATCCACCATCTTTCCAACAACAACCTTGGACACCTTTTTGAATTTCATATAACGAACACTCACGGACATGCTTATAAAATCAAAAAAACAACACAGCACCTATGACTTTCGGAAACATTTTTTATACACTCAGAATTGCTGAAGCATGGAATAAACTCCCCACATCAGTTGTTAGCTGTCGAGACACTACATCCTTCAAAACTTCAATTGCTTCCTGAAATCCACCAACAGTACATCTGATGGCTTTTTTTTTTTTTTTTTAACTTGTAGTGCACCTGAGCACTGTATATAACAATTCCCATCATTGCATCATATATACATGCTCACAATTTGCAAAATAATAGTTATTTCCAGTTATGTGGAGACACAAACACAGAGTCTCATACAGGTACGTGCATGTGCGCACACACAAACACACAGTCTCATACAGTTACGCGCACACAAACATGTATGCATGCACACACACACACAAAATCAGTATCATATTTTTCATTTATTTATTTTTATTATTGGAATGCTAATGTCGAAGGAGGAGGAGGGTATATCGAGCGAGTAAAATGGACTGACACATGTCAGTCCCACAAAACTGATTTTATTTATATAGACAACACAAACACTTGGTAATTTAATAGCTTTTAATGTGATACCCGTTAAACAGAAATTCTTTTTTATTTAATGAAAATTTAATAAAATCCAATCATAAGTAAGTGAAATTATGCTAAATACAACTAAATTGAAAACCTTTTCCCTCTGGCCATATCGGCAATTCTCAAAACTTTTGGGTGCGAATTTTACACGAATAGAAGCTTTTTTTAACAAATTTTATCCTGAAAAATCGCCTGTGTAAATTACACAGGTGTGCAAATTACATGAGATTTTTCGGTATATATATATATATATATATATATATATATATCCTTCTGACCAGCATTCGCCATGATAGATCGCTGACCGCTACATTTATTTTTTTTTTCTCCTTGTTTCTCTCCTTATTTCTTTCTGTGTTCCTTTCATTTGAAGAGCGTAGGCTCAAAACATCAAAGACTTTCTCTATTCCCGAGCGTTAAACTAATATATGCATTTGTTGTTTACACCACCTGTCTTCATCTGTTGTTTTTTTCGTAAATTCTCCCATATATATATATATATATATATACACACACATTTTATTATAAAAACTGCAAAATATTCACTACTCTAACCTATTTTTTCCATCTTGTTTTGCACTTATGTATCTACCTGTGTGTATGCATGTGGAAAGCCTACTTATTTCTGTCAAGGGATTATATGCCCCATTATTAGACTATTTTTTTTTAGTCATTGCATGGTGATCGCTATAAGCTTTAGGCTTATACAAATACCATTATTATTATTCACAGGATTGAAAAAACCCAGCGCCGTATGACAAAACCATTCACACTGAAAGCATATATATATATATATATATATATATATATATATATATATATATATATATATATATATATATATATATACAGGAGTTGGACAAAATAATGGAAACACCTAGCAACATAGCATCATAATTTTGAAATATCTATAAAACAGTCAAAGGCTTGTTTCTTTTTATGTTTTTTGATTTATTATTAGTGTTTCTTAATATATTTTGCTAAAATTGCTGTTTCTCTTCAAATATCATCAGAAAAAGGTAATTAAAATTCATTAAAATGACAGATCTATCGGACCTTCAAATAGGTCAAATTGTTGGTGCTCATATAGCAGGCGCTAACATAACAAAAACAGCTGAAATGTTTGGTGTATCGAGAACTACTGTCACAAAAGTAATGACAGCCTTTGAGAAAGAGCGAAAAACCTCCTCATCGAAACAGAACTCCGGAAGGAAACCAAAACTTTCAGATAAGGACTGTTGGACTCTTACATAAATTGTTAGAAAGATCACAAAAATACAGCTCCCAAAATTACTGCAGAGATAATGACCACCTTGAGAACCCAGTTTCCTCAAAAATTGTTCGCCAGGAGCTGCACAAAGCCGAATTTCACAGGAGGGCTGCAATCAGAAAATCACTACTTTCAAAAACAAACGTTGCAAAGTGTTTAGAGTGGAGTAAAAACCTACAGGATCGGTCCCTATAGCAGTGGAAGAATGCTATTTTCTTGGACAAGTCATCCTTTACCTTTTTTCCAACCACCGGCCAAGTATACATGTGGAGACAGCCAAAAGAAGCATTTGACACAGACTACCTTCTTCCAACTATTAAACATAGAGGAAGATCTGTGATGATTGGGGGGAGGGGGGGCCTATATCTTGGAAATCCGAGGGCCCAATGGTTTCCCTTCATGGCAAAATTAATAGTCAAGACTATTTAAGCAGTTTATCTGATCAAATTCATCCTAAGGTTATGGAACTGTTTCTGGAGGGAAATGCAATCTTTCAGGATGATAATGCACCAATTCACACAGCTAAAGTTGTTACTGAATGGTATGAGGAACATTCTAGTGAAGTTGAACATCTTATCTGGCCACCACAGTCCCCAGATCCTCAATATTATTGAACATTTTAGGAACACACGTAAGGAGTCGATATCCTCCACCACCATCACTACAAGAACTGGAGACTGTTTTAGCTGAAGAATGGACAAAAATTCCTTTGGAAACAATTCAAACTTTGTACGAGTCCATACTTCATAGAGTTCAAGCTGTAAACCCTGCCAAAGGCGGTCCTACCCCAAATTAAAATAAATTTGTTTGAAATTTTAAGGTGTTTCCATTATTTTGTCCAACCCCTGTGTGTATATATGTATATATATATATATATATATATATATATATATATATATATAAAACCCATGTTAGCATGGAAAGCGGACATTAAACGATGATGATGATGATGATATATATATTCTTTTATTCGTTTCAGTCATTTGACTGTAGCCATGCTGGAATACTGCCTTGAAGGGTTTTAGTCAAATGAATCACCTCCGGGACATTTTTTAAAGTCTGATTCTATTGGTCTCTATTACTGAACCACTAAGTTATGGAGACATAAACACATCAACACCAGTAATCAAGCAGTGATGGAAGGACAAACACAGGCATACACACACACACACACACACATATATATATATATATACATACACACATATATATATATATATATCATCATCATCATCATCATTAACTTCCGCTTTCCATGCTAGCATGGGTTGGACGATTTGACTGAGGACTGGTGAAACCGGATGGCAACACCAGGCTCCAGTCTGATTTGGCAGAGTTTCTACAGCTGGATGCCCTTCCTAACGCCAACCACTCAGAGAGTGTAGTGGGTGCTTTTACGTGTCACCCGCACAAAAACGGCCACGCTCGAAATGGTGTCTTTTATGTGCCACCCGCACAAGCCAGTCCAGGGGCACTGGCAACGATCTCGCTCGAAAATCCTACGGGAGCCAGTCAGGCGGTACTGGCAACGGCCACGCTCAAAATGGTGCATCTCATGTGCCACCCGCACAAGAACCAGTCCAGGGGCACTGGCAACGATCTTACTTGGCTTGCCGGGTCTTCTCACGCACAGCACATTTCCAAATGTCTCGGTCAGTAGTCATCGCCTCGGTGAGGCCCAATGTACGAAGGTCTTGCCTCACCACCTCAGCCCAGGTCTTCCTGGGCCTACCTCTTCCACGGGTTCCCTCAACTGTTAGGGTGTGGCACTTTTTCACACAGCTATCCTCATCCATTCTCACCACATGTCCATACCAGCGCAATCGTCTCTCTTGCACGCCACAACTGATGCTTCTAATGTTCAGCTTTTCTCTCAAGATACTTACACTCTGACGGGTATTCACATTGACATTACACATCCAACGGAGCATACTGGCTTCATTCCTTGCGAGCTTACGTATGTCCTCAGCAGTTACAGCCCATGTTTCACTGCCATGTAGCATGGCTGTTCATACACATGCGTCATACAGTCTGCCTTTTACTCTGAGTGAGAGTCCCTTTGTCGCCAGCAGGGGTAAGAGCTCTCTAAACTTTGCCCAGGCTATTCTTATTCTAGCAGCTACACTTTCAGCGCACCCACCCCCACTACTAACTTGGTCGCCCAGATAGCGGAAGCTATCGACTACCTCTAGTTTTTCACCCTGGAATGAGATAGAAGTTGATTCCTGTTTGTTTACAGTCTTTATTGCACCTGAACATCTGCCACAAACAAAAACTAACTTGCTAGTTAACCTGCCTTTGATGTTGCTGCACCTCTTATGTGTCCATAGCTTGTACCGGGTACATCTTATAGAGTTACTACCTACTCCTTTTCTACATACTGAGCAGGGCCATCTACCTGAAGGGGTTTGTGTTTTATCTACCTTCCTACTTATTAGGATTTTGGTTTTAGCTAGGTTGACTCTAAGGCCCTTCATATACATACACACACATATATATATATATATATATATATATATATACATACACACATATATATATATATATATATATATATATATATATATACACACATATATATATATATATATATACACCCATTTTGTAGCAGGTATTACTAATTTTGCTGGGCTCTTTTCACAGTTATACCCCATTTGAAGTTACATTAGTTTTTGTATGAAAAAAAAAAAGGAAGGGAGCAGGGCTTGTTTGTAGTTTGTAGAGAAAGCATTAAACATGCCTGAAAAACAAAAAAACAGGGTCTTTGCCCCCAACTAAAAGACATGAACTATCAAACGAGGCGAATTAGTACTGGAGGTAGGGTAAAGAAGAGCGAACTAACACTCGATCCTTCTAGAACTTCCAGAACAAAAACCTAAGCACCTGAAAGACTATCCCTCTATTCATTACTAAATCTCTTTCCCTCTTCTTCATCGTTAAAAGTAAAGAAGCTAGAAAAGATCAATCCTATTTCAGTTTAATTGTCATTTTGAATGACCTTGACTTTCCTTTCCCTCTCTCTATCGCTTCACTCCTTTTCTCTACGGTTAAGAGAGTGAAGGTGTGTCACTTAGTGGTTAGGAGTATTCGGTCGATAATCATAAGGTCATGAGTATGATTTCCTGCGGTGCACTGTGTTCTTGAGCAAGGCATTTTACTTCACCTTGCTGCAGTCCACTCAGCTGGCAAAAATGAGTTGTAATTGAAATGAGCTGTAATTGAAAGGGGCCAGCCTTGTCACATTCTGTGTAAGGCTGAATCTTCCTGAGAACTATGTTAATGGTATGCATGTCTGTGGAGTACTCAGCCACTAGTGCATTAATTTTACAAGCAGACTGTTCTGTTGATCAGATAAACAGGAACCTTATCATTGTAACTAATGAAATGCCATTTTTTAAAAAGAGTGAAAGAAAAGGAAATGTTCCATACTGTAAGGTAAAAATGTCATGTCTTTAGTATAAGCAGTGAAAGCTAAAATGAAACAATTGCTATTCTGTTGTGTAGTGACTTCACCCTAGACTCATGCTCAGTTTGATAACAACAGCCTGCGCATTGGTGTTTATCTGGGGGCCTGGCCTCCAGATCTGCGAGACCCACAAATGCCGCTGTTAGGACTGGATTAACACCCATAGTGACCCTAACGACTAAAAAGATTTTCCTGTCCCTATATAGGATCTTTCTTTTGTTTTCTTCCAACCGCTTTAAGGTTTATCTTACTCCAGTTCACTCAGCTGACAAAAATGAGTTGTAGCTATAATTCAAAGGGGCCAGTCTTGTCACATTCTGTGTGAGGCTGAATCTCCCTGAAAACTACGTTAATGGTATGCATGTCTGTGGAGTACTCAGCCACTTGCACATTAAAAGTGAAAGTGACATCCAATATTTGCTGTAGTTATTTGTCTTTGATTTAACTATGTATCTACTTTTCTTTCAACCTATGTATCCACTGTCCTTTTAGTGTTTGTATCAGTCTACTCTGAAAATACTGATAAACATTTAAAAACACAAAATGAATGCCACCATCCCTTCAGTCACCACTTACTGTCTCTCTCACTTCCTCTCTCCCATTTTGCTACTCACTTCAAACGTCTCTTCTGCTTAATACCTTTTATTTCTCTTTTTCTTTGTATTTATCCCTTCAACCTTTTTACCTCTTCCTTTGAAGTGTGACACATACCACAGGTACATACAAAGTTTGCATATTAATATTTAGGATTATTATTATTTTTGCATTGGTACGACATTACAAATGTTTAGGAGTGATTTCAATCCACCCCAATACATGGTATATATTTATTTCATTGAATTGAGAGAGATGGTGGGAAAATTGACCTTGACTGGATGTGAACTATAACAGGAAAAATGAAAGTAAATGCAGTAAAGCACTCTCCATTTCATTCACTCCTCAGCTCTCTGCTTAAAAAAAAATGTAATCTAGAGTGGCATAAAAACCTTCATATGGCCAAGTTGTTTTGATGGCTAATCAAAGAGTTGATTATTCTTATTTTATCATCTAGCTCTGTGATTAAATGATCAAGTCTGCCTAATTATAAGCATTTCTAAGTACAGCTCACTTCTATAAGAACTGACAACAATGTATAATTGAGTGTTTTAATTGCAATATATGTTTCACACAAATGTCAGCTTGACTTACCCTAGATATTACTACATAAAGGTGGTCTTCAAGTGGTTGTTGTTTTAAATTAATGGAATAGGAGAGTCATACTTTGGTTGTGTCTAGATGCATGGCTAAATGGGGACGGGGGTACAGTTGGGCCTTGCATATTATCAATGTTGTTTTGACAACTTAGAGGGAAGAAAAGCAAAAAAGGGAAATAAAATAAAAATCACCATTCTGACCTTGCGTCTATACAATATCTTGTTTGGCTCCCTAAAATCTCTGTTAATTTTACTAGAAACACAGACCATTAGCCAAGAAAGAAAAAAAGAGGAAAATTAACATATTATTCACTTAAGTTTTAATAGCCTCTAGGAAAATGAGAAACACACACACACACACAGACACACATGTACATATATATATATATGTCTATATATATGTACATACATTTTTTTTTGTGACAATACAACCATACAAGCTAGCCCTCCGACACACTTAGTTCACAAAGCACACATACACACACACTGATCTATCTATCTCATCCCATGTATGTATGTATATATGTATTTGTTGCCTGATCTTTTTAAAAACATTACACACATACACACTGTCTCTCTCTCTCTCTCACACACACACACACAGATACACATACACTCTCTCTCTCTCACACACACACACACATAAAATAAGTTTTCATTTTGATGGCTGTTATGAAGTTATTGTCCTACTAGATATGTTGGAAGACTACATCTCATACATCTTATTTTGGGCTTGGTTTCTACTGATTGAATGCCTTTACAAACACCAATTATTTTACAAAATGTACTGGGTGCATTTTACTGCAGCACCAGCACTAGAAGGATTGTCATGATGACCTCACCAAAGCAAGACAAAAATGTCTTCTCAACTTTACATTTCCTTAACTAACTAAGCAATTACTTTACTGAATGTACTAGGTGCCACCAGCACTTGTGAGGTTGTCTTATATCTTAAAAAGACAACAGAGTTTTTATTGCTCAATGTTGTTGCCATTTATCCAAGGTAGTGTGATCCAATAAGATGACTGCAGATGATGAACTAAGGTGAGATGGAGAGGAGTTTGAATGTGAAATGATTAAAGTGATAGTGTAGAAGAAAAGGAGAAATGTGAGGAATAGCAATAATGGTGGAGAGAGAGAGAGAGGCTAATGGAACTAACATGTTTACTGGCAAGAGTGCGAAAGTTATGGACTGTCAGAGGCAAAAAGAGTAATATATATCAATAATGAAATCTGGAATGAGAGAAGGGTAAGTAATAATGAGAAGCATAAAAATGTTTACTGCAAGAGAAAAAATTGCAAGTGATAATCAAGATTGCAATGGTAAGAAAGTGATGTCAATGGAAGAGTGATCTGAACAAAGAGAGAATGATGACTGACTGTACAAGAGGATAAATGGAGGGGTTTATCAGATACCAACAGATCCAGTGCAATCCCTCAAAACTCAAGCAGTATTCTGGGAAGGAAAGAGAGGTAAAAAAGTACAGATGGTGAAGGAGGGATTGCATTTGAACAGAGCTCAAGTATTCCCTCATTATACAGGTGGCATAATGCAGTTAAGAGGAGAAAGGGTGACAGAGATAAGTGGGTATCAAATAGACAACAGAAACAATGGGAGTCTTAGCAAGTACAAAAGGGGCAAAAATATATAATACTAGCAGAGATACCCGGCGTTGCCCGTGTTACATGCAATTGAAGGATGAGACTTTTCTCTTATATTTCCTGTAAGGAACTGGAATAGATATGATTCGAATTTCATCAAAATTGCACATGTGGGTTCTTTCCCTCTTTACACACCCTAAAAAAATTCTAATCATGAGACATGTATCCCATACTATTAATCTTTATGCACATATTGCAAAATTTCAGTCTTCTGGAACCTGTAAAAAGGATTTTGCTTCTGAAAAATGGAGCTCATGGAGCTCTAAAATATGGGAATGAAGGCCCCTATTGGGGGTGGGTGTGTTAATGTCAACCAGAGAAGTTGAATTGTGGGGAATGTTTTTAACTTTGGTCTTATAGTATACCTGTATATATGTGAGAGTATAGTTTCACTTTAATAGTTTCAGTATGAAATTGAAAGTATTAAAGTGAAAATATTTGAAATTACAGTAGCGACATGTTATTGTTTCACTTTTGAAATGTAATACTGAAATAGTGGAATAGTTTCAGTGTGAAAGTGAAAGTATCTGACATTACAGTAGAGAGATGTTATTGTTTCACTTTTGACACATAATACTGAAATAGTGGAGGAGATATGATATTGGTGTGGGCTCGAACTATGCAAGAAGTTAAAATTGTTTTGGCCTAAGACACTACATGGACCCTAAGTAAGGCATGTGTTAATTTCAAATGACATTGGTTGTGTAGTTTTCGAGTTTTATGGATTCACACAGACACATATTCTCATCTTTATATATCTGATATTTATGCTCATATTCGAAAATTCTAGTGTTATGGATCCTGTAAAAAGGATTTTGCTCATGAAGAATGGAGCTCTTGGAGTGGGTGTGTTAATGTCAAGCAGAGAAGTTGAATTGTTGGGAATGTTTTTAACTTGGGTGTAATATGTATTGTTTGAATTTCTTTGAAATAGGAAATATATGTATCTTCACTGGGTTTGTAAAAGAGAGCAAAGCTACAGGAAACCAAAATACGAATGATCACGATAATCAGTAAGCTGCCCTAGCCTAGTCGTTACTACACCCCGATGTAGGATTCCTCACCATACAGGTGACAGGTATAGCTGTAAGATGCATTACAGATCTGTAGCAATTGGAAGGGTATGACCCAATTGAAATAACAACGTGTGACGTTTGGAGTAAAGAGAAATGAAAGTGTCGCCTCTGGAGTTTGCAAATGACCACTATACCGATAGGTAACTGCAGAAAAAATTTACAATCAATAAATGTCTTAGAACAACCAGTCACTCATCTTGAAATCAATGTTACCAACTGGGGACTATGTGTGACCCAGTGATAATAAAAAGTGGAGGCAAAGATGCGTCTCATTTTCTTGACAATCTATGCACCACATTGCAGAAATCACAATGTAAGTATATCTGAAAAGATAGTCTTACACTGTTGTACCGTTAAATTACAAATAATGCTCATCTGTTATGTTCGGGTGACCCTATAGGTTCCAATAGTACAACTGTATTCGTCTTTGCTTAGGAAAAATGACTAAATTGTGGGTGTGAAATCCCCATGAATGGGTCTTTGTGACTTCTAAGAAGAAATTTTAGAAATATTACTTTATTTGTGTGTAATCTGTATGGTTAAAATTTCATCAACATCAAAAATATATGAATTTTCATAGTGGTTATGGCCGTTATGCATAGAATATAATTTCTAAATTTCATAAAGATCCATTCAGTACATTTTACGTAGTTTTGGATAAAAAAAAACAAATGACTAATGTGTGCGTTTGTGTGTATGTGTGTGTGTGTGTGAGTATATATATGTATAGATATCTGTATGCATGTATATATGTGTATATATATGTGTACATATTACATGTACATCTATATATACATCTACACATATGTATACATATACATGTATGCATATAGATCTATATCTCTATATATATCTATACATATACGTGTACATATACATCTATATGTATACATATACATCTCTCTCTCTCTGAAACCATTAAAGTGAAAGTATCTGTCATTACAGTATCGAAATGTGATTGTTTCAGTTAGTGAAATAGTTTCATTTTTAAAGTTAAAGTATTTGACATGAGTGTTTTTGTTTCACTTTTGACACGTAATACTTAAATAGTGGAGGAGATATTATGTTGCTGTGGGCTCGAACTATGCAAGAAGTTAAACATTTTCTTTGAGTAAAACACAACCGGGACCCTAAGTAAGGCACGTGTAAAATTTGAATGAAATTGGTTGTGTAGTTCTCAAGTTTTAGGGAAACACACACACACACAGACAGACAGACAGACACACACACATTCTCATTTTTATATATATAGATATCCAAAAATATATTATGTATATTCCATCACTACTTAAAATTTATTGTATAATGTCATCATAATCATTTTAATATCCACTTTTCCATGCTTGCATGGGTTGGATGGAATTTGTTGAGGCAGATTTTCTTTCTTATGGCCAGATGCCCTTCTGGCCAACAATCTTCACCTGTTTTCAAGGTAATATTTTTCTATGGTTGAAAATGTTCTTGTGGAGGACTAGAAATGAAGGCAATCACCTGTGTGACAGTGATGCTTATTTATAAGAATTATGCAATGTCAAGACAAGACATCAACTCACAAGACACAATTATGACAAGCTTCTTTCAGTTTCTGTTTACCATATCCACTTACAAGGCTTTGGTTGGCTATAGTAAGAGACACTAGCTCAAAGTGTCACACAGTAAATGGGAAACATGTTTCTTAACCACACTGTCATGTCTGTGGCATATATATATGTGCATGTAAGCATGTAAGGATAAAAGCTCCATATTGCACTCTTAAAAGCTCATGAATATGAAAAAAATGTTAACTAATAATTGTGTGGGGTGTTGAAACATCAGCCAAACTGGTGCGTAATAGAAAAATACTTTGAAAGTAAAGTACCCCTGAAATGTGAGAAACAGAATAAAGGAAGTTTCATGTAAATCGGACCAGTGGTTCTCAAGATATTTGGGGTTTTGGGGGTATAAATACCCAAAACAGTGCATAATGGGAACATACTCCGAAAATAACTTAACCCTGAAAAGGAAGAAACTATAACCTTTCCATTAGACACATTATGATGGGCAAAATATTTTAAAGTGAAAATGACTTTAAAAATATGGTAAATATTTCATAAAAGAGCTATTCATAACCTTGGTATGAAATAGTTTTTTTCCATAGGCTTCTTCCAAGTACATTCAATGTATCTCACCTCCAAAGATTTGGCTGCTATTTCTAGTACCCCCTCCTACTACGTAACAGCTATTTGCGATAAAGGACCCAAAATACCTGTTACATGGTAGGAGAGCATGCATGAAATAGCAGCCAAATCTTTCCTTTTCTGGGGAAAGGAGCCCTTTACACATGATTTTGATGTCACATTTGTTGAAAGCATGCAAAATAACCTGGAAAAGAAAAAAAAAGACCATGAAATAAAACTCTGGTCCCCACAACCCTTCCCCCCTTTCTTGTCCAGAAGAAAGTGGCTTGTGGTGGGTTTGGAGGTGAGATACGTTGAATGCACTCAAAAGAACCTGTGGAAAAAATTATTTCACACTGAAGTGCGAACAGGTCCTTTACAAAATATTTACCCAAGAACAGGACAGGCATGCGAATAGAAGGATCGATGAGACTGATAAAACAAGTATTTTCGTTCATAAAATTTCGAGGAGACAAGTGAACAGGGAGTTTTTGCCCTTTTCTTTCTCTCTTCATAAAACCACCACAGGTTGCAGTAACAATAGCATTACACATCATTGCAATGTACAGCAACAGCTCCTGATTCCAAGATAAGATTTTCATTTCTTACATTATTTCTTTCACTTTCTTTGGGTTTTCTTTTAAAAACACTTTCTCAACCAAGCTGAACAAAGTGCAGATTTTTTATGGATTCAAGTCACCTTCATGATTGATATCTAGCCTCCCTTTTCCAAGTTGCAAAACAGTAAGGGCAAATTGTTCCGACTTAAAATTTTCAGATGATTAACAAACAAGTATAAATATATATACATTTTTTTTTAATAGAGAAAATTTACTCAGATTACATAAACTCTACAAAATGCTCTGATGGGGTGAAAATTTTCTCAAGAAGATCGAGTGAAAACGAATGTGGAAAGCTTCTTCGTGTTGAAGCCAGCTGAACTATACTTGAGAGGAATCAAAAAGCTACCTGATAAATGGCAAGAGGTCATTCAAAATAATGGCAACTACACTGAATATTGAAAATAATTCTTTATGAAACATTTTCATGAGTAAAGGTCCTTAACAAAGCTGGAAATTATGGCCTGCTTGATCTGTAGGAATGGCGGAAGTAGAAACTCCATAAGATGTACCCAGTGCAAGCTATGGACACATAAGAGGTGCAGCAATATCAGAGGAGGATTAACTGGGAAAATAGTTTTTGTGTGTGGAAGGTGGACAGGTACAATAAACACTAAAAATGTACAGAAAATAGAATCCATCGACTGCAGGGGTAGGGCAGAGGTAGTTGATAGCTTCCATTATTTAGGTGACCAAGTGAGTAGCAGAGGTGGATGATCCAAGAGCATAGCTGTGAGATAAGAATAGGCTGGGCTAAGTTCAGAGAGTTCCTACCCTTGTTGGCAACAAAGGGCCTCTCGCTCAAAGTGAGAGCAGACTACATGATGCCTGTGTGCAAACAGCTATGTTACACAGCATTGAAACATGGGCTGTGACCACCGAGGACATGCATTGGCTTGAAAGAAATTAAACTAGTATGTTTCACTAGTATGCAATGTCAGCGTGCATATTCAACAGTGTAAGTGTCTTGAGAGAAAAGTTGGGCATAAGAGGCATCAGGTGTGGTGTGCAAGAGACGACAGTGCTGGTATGGTCATGTGATGTGTATGGACGAGAGCAGCTGTGTAAAGAAGTGCCAATTTCTAACTGGGGAGGGAACCTATGGCAGAGGGAGACCCAGGAAGACATGAGACAAGGTGGTGAAGCATGATCTTCAAACGTTGGGCCTCACGGAGGCAATGACTAATGGCTAAGACCATTGGTAATATGCTGTGCTTGAAAGGACCTGTCAAGCTAAGTGAAATCATAGTTGTGGCTGATGCTGACAATGCTGATGCCAGTGTCACGTAACTGGCACTTGTGCCAGTTGCATGTAAGAAGCACCATTTGAGCGTTTGGTCTCATGGAGGCAATGTGGCCAATGCCAATGTCATGGCACCTGTGGTGGTGGCATGTAAAAAACACCATTCAAGCATTGGGCCTCACAGAGGCAATGTGGCCGACGCTGGTGTCACATAACCAGAACTTGTGCTGGTGACATGTAAGAGCACTCATTACACTCTTGTAGTGGTTGGCCTTAGGAAGGGTATCCAACCATAGAAACCATGCCAAATCACACTGGAGTCTGATGCAGCCCCTCAGCTTACCAACCCTGGTCAAACGATCCAACCCATGCCACCATGGACAACAGATGTTAAGTGATGATGATGAATACAAATAATAATAAGACAAAGAAATTCTTTAACATCCTTAATGATTCATTACAATTGTTTCTGTACCATCTCTGTTTGTAATGCCAGTTTACGCAAAACTCAAAGTGAAAATTTACATAATGCATGTAGTTTTAGAGAGAGTGGCACTTCATAAGACTTGCATCAAAGGTGCACTATAATTAATCCAGTGTAGGTGTTGCTCTAAGTTACTGGAGTTTGCATATGTTGCCTTCACAGTGCATCTGTTAAATATCCTATGATGCCTTCTTGATTTAGGGAAACATCTATCTAAAGTAGCAAAAAACTCCTTTATTAAGGAGGATTGGGTTAATTCTATTGTAGTAGCTCTCTATATCTAATTGTAGGAATTTACTGGCTTTGTTTACTTCAAGTTTAAACCAGCCGATTACCTTTCGGCTATCCGACCACAGGGTTAGTCTAATTTTTGATTTGAGGGTGGGCACTACACTATCGATGATCTTCTTGCTAATTTTACCTATGTTGGATTTTGACAGGGAAATTAGTCTAACTGAGGGGTCGTTTATTTAATGAGATACTCCTTGTAAAATCACCTGATGAGATGCTTTTGCACCGAGGGCTACACCACAATCAGTTGTACAATATCCCATCCACAAGGGATAAAATAGGGCGAAATGATTGTTGGGAGCTATAAAGTTTCTTGCATGTTCCATTTTCTGTCTCTATCATTTGTTATACACTTGACGAACAATGAGGAATACCGGAGGTAGATTCAGTGACAATTGTATACATACCATGGATGATGCCAGGTAGCCAGGGGGAGCGAACATGCTTCACCAGCTATAATTACTGTGTGTGTGTGTGTGTGTGTGTGTGTGTGTATGTGTGTGTGTGTGTGTGTGTGTGTGTGTGTGTGTGTGTGTGTGTGTGTGTGTGTGTGTGTGTGTTCTTTTGCTTGTTTCAGTCATTTGACTACAGCCATGCTTGAGCACTGCCTTAAAGGGTTACAGTTGAGGAAATTGACCCGAAGACTTATTCTTTATAAGCCTAGTACTTATTCTTTCAGCCCCTTTTGCTGAACTGCTAATGTTATGGGTACATAAACACACCAGCATTGGTTGGCAAGCAATGGCAAGGACACACACACATACAAATACTCTTTACTCTTTTACTTGTTTCAGTCATTTGACTGCGGCCATGCTGGAGCACCGCCTTTAGTCGAACAAATCGACCACAGGACTTATTCTTTGTAAGCCTAGTACTTATTCTATTGGTCTCTTTTTGCCGAACCGCTAAGTTACGGGGACATAAAAACACCAGCATCGGTTGTCAAGCGACGGTGGGGGGACAAACACAGACACACAAACACACATACATACACATATATACATATATACAACGGGCTTCTTTCAGTTTCCGTCTACCAAATCCACTCACATGGCTTTGGTCGGCCCGAGGCTATAGTAGAAGACACTTGCCCAAGGTGCCACGCAGTGGGGCTGAACCCAGAACCATGTGGTTGGTAAGCAAGCTACTTACCACACAGCCACTCCTGTGCCTAAACAACTTCTATCTCATTCCAGGGAGAAAAACTAGAGGTAGTTGATAGCTTCCGCTATCTGGGTGACCAAGTTAGTAGTGGGGGTGGGTGCGCTGAAAGTGTAGCTGCTAGAATAAGAATAGCCTGGGCAAAGTTTAGAGAGCTCTTACCTCTGCTGGCGACAAAGGGACTCTCACTCAGAGTAAAAGGCAGACTGTATGACGCATGTGTATGAACAGCCATGCTACATGGCAGTGAAACATGGGCTGTGACTGCTGAGGACATGCGTAAGCTCGCAAGGAATGAAGCCAGTATGCTCCGCTGGATGTGTAATGTCAATGTGCATACCCGTCAGAGTGTAAGTATCTTGAGAGAAAAGCTGAACATAAGAAGCATCAGTTGTGGTGTGCAAGAGAGACAATTGCGCTGGTTTGGACATGTGGTGAGAATGAATGAGGATAGCTGCGTGAAAAAGTGCCACACCCTAACAGTTGAGGGAACCCGTGGAAGAGGTAGGCCCAAGAAGACCTGGGCTGAGGTGGTGAGGCAAGACCTTCGAACATTGGGCCTCACCGAGGCGATGACTACTGACCAAGACCTTTGGAAATGTGCTGTGCGTGAGAAGACCCGGCAAGCCAAGTGAGATCGTTGCCAGTGCCCCTGGACTGGCTCTTGTGCGGGTGGCACATAAGATGTACCATCATGAGCGTGAGCGTTGCCAGTACTGCCTGACTGGACTTTGTAGGGTTTTCAAGCGAGATCGTTGCCAGTGCCCCTGGACTGGCTCTTGTGCGGGTGGCACATAAAAGACACCATTTCGAGCGTGGCCGTTTTCGTGCGGGTGACACGTAAAAGCACTCACTACACTCTCTGAGTGGTTGGCGTTAGGAAGGGCATCCAGCTGTAGAAACTCTGCCAAATTAGATTGGAGCCTGGTGCTGCCATCTGGTTTCACCAGTCCTCAGTCAAATCGTCCAACCCATGCTAGCATGGAAAGTGGACGTTAAACGATGATGATGATGATATATATATATATATATATATATATATATATATATATATATATATATATATATATATATATATATACGCACACATATACGCAACAGGCTTTTCTCAGTTTCTGTCTACCAAATCCATTCGCAAAGCTTTGATCGGCCTGAGCTATAGAAGACACTTGCCCAAGGTGCCATGCAGTGGGACTGAACTTGGAACCATGTGGTTGGGAAGCAAGCTTCTTACCACACACCCACACACACTATATTTAGGTATAGGTTTTAAAGGTCAGAATACCACACTTCTGCAATATGTTGTCTAAATCAATTTTTCATGGGACTCTCAGTAATGTGCCTTCTTGTTTAGATTAAATGTAAACATTGCTAAGTTGTCCACATCTAGTGCAGGGCGAGTCTTCATAAACAAGATGTTGTTGACATAGATTTTTGAGAAGATTTTACTGTAAAATCTTCTCAAAAAGTCCTAAAGTGAACAGCAAAAGCAATTGTCAAAGGTTAAGTGCATTTATAAACTGGAAGTTTATAAATGAGACTGGTAACTGTTACCATGAGACTGGTAACAGAGCAGTAGATGTAGTGTAGTGAAGTAATTATTAGTATATAGCTTAGTGGGGCTTTAATCCAGTTTTTAATGATGATGAAATTTGGATTGTTCTGTTCTTAAATTCATTTTACATCTGTTTTTCCATGCAACATTGGATTATACAAATATATTTTTGAGGCACTGTTTTATGATGCTGGATTCATTAGAAGACACTTGCACAGGGGACTTCACTGTGGGACTGAACCTGAAACCTCATAGTGAACTTCTTAACCACACAGCCATACTTGTACCTCTTCTGTGAATATATTTCCCCAAGTGTGGCTGTGTGGTAAGAAGCTTGCTTCCCAACTACATGGTTCTGGATTCAGTCCCATTGCATGGCAGCTTGGGCAAGTGTCTTCTACTATAGACTCAGGCCAACCAAAGCCTTGTGAGTGGATTTGGTAGAAGGAAACTGAAAGAAGCCTACCGTGTATGTATGTGTATGTTTGTCTCCCCGCCATTGCTTGACAACCAGTGCAGGTGTGTTTATGTCTCCCGTAACTTAGCTGTTCAGTAAAAGAGATTGATAGAGTAAGTACTAGGTTTATAAAGAATAAGTCCTGGGGTCAATTTCTTCAACTAAAACCCTTTAAAGTGGTGCACCAGTATGGCCACAGTCAAATGACTGAAACAAGTAAAGGAATAAAAGAAGAATATTTGTTTTTGATTTTCTAAAACATTTTTTATTTTGTTAGAATGGATTATAATGTGAACTGCATTCACTCAACCATGAATAATGACTAATCTTTTTTGAGTAACAGTTATTTAGGTAAGAAGGAAAATTAGTCTTATCTAAGCAAACAATACAACAGCTGTAACAGTTAGAACAAGCCGGAATATTTAGTTACATGCACATATGCATTGCATCCATGCACACATCCCACACACATTAACAGACATGTGTAACATAAATGTCAAACCTTTTGATCAATTTCAGATCAACGACAAGGAGATGCATGTCACAGCATGCTTAAAGCTGGGAAATAAGATAGCTGACTGCTCCAACTTACTGAATTATTTCAACATTTACTCTTAACACAACATTTACTTTAAGCATGGACAGATGTCACAACCCTATTAACTGTCTGCTAACTAATTAGCAGGTGAGGGACCAAAATTATTGTCCTTAAACGAATGGTTTCCTTAACAGGAAGCTATTGTTTCAAGAGATGGGAAATGGATGGTGCCCATAGGCAAAGAGTTTTGATGGAAGATCTGCATGCCAGACAGTATAAAGTTTGCTGATGTCAAGAGTAACAACACTATTTTTACCAAACTTCTGAGGGAATCAACTCACTGACATAAAGGAGTGGGTCAGCAGTAGATGTAGTTTTATAAAAGCCATGCAACAGATTCAAAGTAGTGAAGGTTGCTCTATCATATTTGAAAATGGAAGTGAGTACAATAGGACAGTTGTTGGTAGTATAAGATAGGTTGTCCTTCTTAGGAAATGGACATAGCATGTTTCCAAAGATTTGGACATATCTTCAGACAGACAGGCAGGCAGAGAGAGAGAGAGAGGAGAGAGATGCATTTGTAAACATAGAGCCTATCGAAAGTATCTTCAGTTACTTAGTTTGAAATCACAAAAGATACTTTTACACTTGGCATGTATTTGCACACATTGGAGAGATTGATGGAGTAACAGGAGATATTTTTAGGAGGAGATATATCTCCAGTGTGAAATGTGACATTTGCTACAAATTGAACAGCAAATGTGGAGGCTTTCTCCATAGAAATACTGCCAACAGGAAGTATTTTAGTTGAGAAGTAAGAAAAAACAAGGATGCTGTAAATTTGTTAGAGATTCGTTTGGTTATAGTTTAGGAGGTGGAAGAGGATGAGGGCTGCAAGATACTTCGTAATTAGGATCATGGTTTTGCAGGTGCTACAGTGCTAGAACAAAATCACTTAGTTTGTATGAGAAGGTGATTATTTCCAAGTGCTGTAGGCTGTGCTTTCTGCCTATACTGGAGCATCACAGCTATATGCAAACATGAAACAGTTTTTGTTGTATGTAGGATGTGGAAAGATGTGGTTAAGTGGATGGCTTCAATCGCTGAAGTAGTTGTTTTTGAGAGAGAGGGGGGGAGATAGGGGAAGGAGAGAGGGGAGGAGAGAGGGGAGGAGAAGGGGAGGAGGGGAGGGGAGGAGAGAGGGGGGAGGAGAGAGAGAGGGAGGAGAGAGGGGGAGGAGAGAGAGAGGGAGGAGAGAGAGGGAGAGGAGAGAGAGGGGGAGGAGAGAGAGAGGGAGGAGAGAGAGGGGGGAGGAGAGAGAGTTAGCATAGAAACAAACAATCAATTTGAAATGCCATGGGGTCTATGAGGTGGGTGTGGGGATTCGTTGTGTAATATGTGGATATGTAGTAGATAGTCATTACAAGTAGTGATTAGATGACTCAATAAGTGTAGAGGTTGGTTTTGGGAAAGAAAGAGATCAAAAGGTGTTTGGAGTGTCAGTGTGTTAGGGATGTAGGCAGAGGATGAAACTATCTGATGTAGAGATAAAGATCCCAAGAGATTCAGTTTCTGCATACGTAGCTTCAGTATAGGATGAGTCAGAGAGCTATGCTAAGTTGTAAGCATTTAAGTCACCAAAATTTATTTACAATTAGGTGACACAAGCAAAAGGAAATGTTTAAAACTACTCTTAACATGTGACTGTAAGTTCGATCTAGCTTGGATTCCAGTTTTTTTGGCAAGTGACCAGGTTCCATAAAGAAGGACTGACTCTGTTGTCTCACGGGATTGATTTCCAGACAACGACCAGCTTGTTTAGGGCCAACCATGCTTTGGTTGTCCAAGTTTTTACAACTTTTCCAGCTGAGTCTATCTCAGAACCAAGATATGTGAAAACATCAACTTGATTGATGGGGTATCTGCTGGTGTTGGTAATGAATCCTTGTTGATTGTGAGCGATGAATTTGGTTTTACTAGGATTAACAAGTAGTCCAACATTATGTGCAGCTAATTCTAGACTATAAAGTAATTGGGTGGAGTTTGATACTGTGTCAGAGAGCAAGGCTAAATCATCCACATTGGTTATTTTCTGAGTTAGATGTCCGATTGATCATCTTTTCATGAGAGTGAAACCAAGGTTGTTTAGACTGTCAAGCGATGTTCTGAGGACATTATTCAGAGTGATCACAAAAAGAAAATATGTCACTGTCTCCTTGGAGTACTCCAGCTCTGATATCAAAGAAACTTGTATCTCCATCTAGCGACCTTAACATAGATTTGGTGTTTATAGAGCATCATAACTGCTGCTGTTCTTTCCTCAGGGATACCATAGACCAATAGTATTTTTTACTATTTTACCAAGGTGGGTAAAGTTGAGAGCCTTTGAGAAATCAACAAACAGTAATACTGCTTCAAGATTTATGGCTTTTAATCCATCAAATAGATGATGAACTGTAAGTATTTGTCAGACAGCTGATCTATTTTCTCTAATGCCATTTTGATTTCTTCTCAAAACTTACTCAATTTCATGTTGTATCCTGTTGACTAGGAGTGAATTATGGCTGCAAGAGTGATGCCTCTGTAATTCATTGTGTGACCCAACTCACCTTTCTTTGGAAATGGCAGTATGCAGCCTTCTGTCCATTTGTCAATGTTGACTGTATAGCAAAAGCCTAACAGAATATCATTGAAGTCTCCAGTTTTTCAGATTTCAGGTAGAATGTTACTCTAGTCCAGCAACATTTCAGTTTTTGGTGTTTATAAGAACTTCTTTCAACTCGTTAATAGTGAAATTACCAGTTTTGATATCAAGGGTATGGTCAATTATTGATGTTACAGTGAAATCAGACAGATGGTATATTCCCAAGCAAATTTTGAAAATGATCCTTCTACTTCTCTAAGCAAACCTGTGGATTTTTAGCATTAATTTTTGACTTGGAGTTTTTGCATCTGCTTATTTCATTTGCTGTCTATCAGGCTAGTGATGTCTGCTTGTTTGCAGCAGAGTGTTAAATTTGATTTATTTTTCTTTAAATGTAGCTTTAGATTGTAGTCTACTAGTTCTTTCTGCAGCTTTCTGAAAAATGGCTTCATTTGAGGGCCTTGAATGTATAATTTTAGCTTGAGCCACTTCATTGAGGTGTTTTCTCTAGTTTATTACCTCTCGGTCATCCCAGGGGAGATAGTTATTAGTTCTCAGCTTTATGGTTATGATCTCTTTTACAACTTTTGTGTGGGATGTTACAAAATTGGAGGAGTTTTCTTTATTCTCAAATGATCTGAAGCTCATAAATACACATTCCACACAGCCACAAACAGAAATGGCTAATATCTAATTGAATTTATTCTTGGAAATCAGTATATCTAAATGCCAAATTCCAAAATAAAACCCCCAAACTATATACTTCTACCCATGCCAATGGCTTGAATGCCCAACTAGATTACATACTAATCAACAAGAAATGGGTGAATAGTACCTTAAACAGTCGTACAATACTTTTGCAGGATTGGGCAGCAACCACAAAATTGTTGCATTAAAATTTTGCCTTAGCTTTAGAGTTAACAAAACCAAATCAGCCTCTAGACCCACATATGACTAGTCAGTTTTCACCAACAACAGAGAAATCTGCAATCAACACACCACAGTAGTTAGAAACAGATTTGAGCTACAACAAAATGAAAAAAAAATCAGTATATTACTGGTCATGAGTTACTTGGTAAACTAGAAATAGTAGCTCAGCCTTACACATATCACATTCAATCATCTTAAAAAGGTGAAGAGTATATTGGATCATGTTTGCAAGTATTTTA
Source organism: Octopus bimaculoides (assembly GCF_046866305.1). Lineage (NCBI taxonomy): Eukaryota > Metazoa > Mollusca > Cephalopoda > Octopoda > Octopodidae > Octopus > Octopus bimaculoides. The sequence continues at coordinate 100,168,541 of NC_142928.1, forward strand.
GAGACTTATATCAACTTGTGCCAGTGGCACATGAAAAGACATTCGAGCGAGTTCGTTGCCAGTACCGCTGGATTGGCTCCTGTGCAGGTGGCATGTACAATACACCATTTCGAGTGTGGCCGTTGCCAGTATGTACTGACTGGCCTTCGTGCCGGTGGCACGTAAAAGCACCCACTACACTCTCCGAGTGGTTGGCATTAGGAAGGGCATCCAGCTGTAGAAACTCTGCCAAATCAGATTGGAGCCTGGTGTAGCCATCTGGTTCACCAGTCCTCAGTCAAATCATCTAACCCATACTAGCATGGAAAGCAGATGTTAAACGATGATGATGATGATGATGTATTCCAAAAAATACTTTGCTTTTGATCATAGGTTTGCTTGAGCAGAGCTAACCTAGAATGAAACAACAACTGGTAATTATTTTATCAACCAATGAATAATGTAGTAAATACTATACTATGTTTAATCAGGCATAATATAACCTTAACCACTCCAATCTTTATCTGTACCACATCTGCTCTAGTTTGAATTGGAGAAGCTAATGGAAACTTATACCGAGTGTAAAATCTGAAACTCATATAGATAACACAGATATAAGACCACCAAATGTCAACTCAAGATTGAACCATTAAACATATATTCACAAAGGAGATTCATTAATTTGACATATTTACAAGTATTTTAGAGACTTATATCAACAGAACTACTTTATAAGACAAACCTCTCCAAACATGCATGCCATTAAAAATAGGAGAGAAGGGTTTAATAAGAAATAAATAACCTTCATGCTTTGTGTGGCATCAAGCTCCAGGAAAGTAAATCTATAAACTAGTCCTGATTCTTTTCCAATAAACATAACTAATACTCTTTTGGAAAAGTATAAATCTCCATTCACATAAATTTAATATATATCTAGAAATTAATCTCAAATATAAACTTTTTATCACCCTCACTTAGCCAATGCAATCCTCCAACAGAGGAAAACCCAAAGAAAAAAAAAAAGCTATTGATGTTATACTTTCTCTCTTCAGACTGATTAATAATAAAAATGGAAAATTGGGTAACAAAATCAGGTCATAGCCTCAATTCTTCAGAAGTTTGCCTTTACTTGGTGGTGTGATATCACCCCACCACAGTTAGACTGAATTGTTTAGAAATATGCCTGATATGAAGACATAAACGTTTGTTGTGTCAAGTAAAATTATATATCAAAATACTAAATGAGAAGTAAAGGAGGAAGGTGGAAAGAAGAGAGGCAATGATGGAGAAAGGGGGGCAAGAAGGAAAGAGGAAATGTGGGGGAAGGAAGAGGGGATATTATGTAACAAATTGCTTGAATCATCATTTTTACATCTGTTCCTATTCACTTAAATGAGTTCATTGCAGCCTCTCTCTAACACAATACCGTCTCTTTAACCAGTCTGCCTGTCTCTATATTATTATATAAATATTACAATAATGTTACAACAACATAGCAATAACATTAAATACATTATAATGGCATGAGAGATATTATATATATAAAACATAATTATTGTTATATGACCTGTGTCAGGATATTGAATGAGACAGACAATATGACATGTTTTTTTATAGCAAGCACATGCATGTATATGTATATGTACACACACATTACAAAGACATTCATACATATTACCACAATACACAGCACACAATAATAACCAATCACATATTTGAACATAATAACATACGACTTTGCCATTCATCCTTTTGGGGTTGTTAAATTAAGAACCAGTTAAGTACTGGGGTTGATGTAATCAACTATGTCTCTGCCCACAAATTCCAGGCCTTGTGCCTACAGTAGAAAGGATTATTATTATTATTATTATTATTATTATTATTATTATTATTATTGGTAGTGAGCTGGTAGAATTGTTAGTGTATTGGACAAAATACATAGCAGTTTTTCTTTCAACTCTTTACATTCGGAGTCAAATCCCATTGAGTTCAACTATCAGTCAACTTTTCCTTTCATCCTTTCAGGGTTGATAAAGTACTAGTCAAGTAATGGGGGTCGATGTAATCAATTAATCCCACTCCCCTAAAATTGCTAGCCTTGTGCAGATAGATGTAATTAAATACTGCAAATCAATTTGTCAGACACACTATTCTACCACCTTTATGAGTCAACAAGGGTGTCTCTACATCATCATCATCATCGTTTAACATCCGCCCTCCATGCTAGCATGGATTGGACGATTTGACTGAGGACTGGTGAAACCGGATGGCAACACCAGGCTCCAATCTGATTTGGCAGAGTTTCTACAGCTGGATGCCCTTCCTAACGCCAACCACTCAGAGAGTGTAGTGAGTGCTTTTACGTGTCACCCGCACGAAGGCCAGTCAGGCGGTACTGGCAACGACTACGCTCAAAATGGTGTATTTTATGTGCCACCCGCACACAGTCCAGGGGCACTGGCAACGATCTCGCTCGAAAATCCAACGAAGGCCAGTCAGGCGGTACTGGCAAAAAGTGTTAAGAAATAATAATCAAACTTCCCTTGTATCACACTCTACTACTTTAAAAAAAAAGGAGAAGAAACATTAGCTGGTGTAGTCTTAGATGAAGTGGTACAGCTGGAAAGCCTTTGATTATAGGTAAGCTTCATCAGGGTATGCAACAACATCCACCTTACTAGAATACAATGAAAAAACCCCCCATAATTTCACTTCTTTCTTGCACATGCTTCTCAAACATATATACTTCACATACAATACATATGAAATGCTAAAAATGCACACAGAAACACTGACACACACTCAAACACATGTGTGCTCAGTGATATTACTTGATTTCTGAAGTGATTCCTCAAAATATCTATATGGAAACCAACAGAGAGCCGTTAACCCTTTAGCATTTATACCAGCTACATATGGCCCAAACATTCTATCTACTTTATATTCAATCCAGTCATATCTGGCCTCTCACACCTACTCTGCAGTGTTGTTCTTAAAATAAACAATCATATCATTGGAGTCTAAAAGCTACAAGATAATGCATGATAATTCAAAACAATGTGAACATGCATTACATTTGACAGAGTAATCTGAATGCTAAAGGGTTAAAAAGCTGGATATCTCATCCATTAACCCTTTTGTTGAATTTTGCAGTCATTGTTTCAATTAATTTTGAAAATAATTAAAAAAATTTGTTGTTTTAAGCCACTGTTTGAAATATAAATTAATATGAAGTTTGATGTAAGTTTTAAATTATAATCTTTTTAAAACAGAACGTTTGCATCATAGAACCAAGGCCAATTTATTGATTTTCTATAAATAAATGCTTTTCCAGATGCTGATCCTCATCTCATGTGTTTCTAAGATAATATTTTCCTTAGTACTTTGAATACAAACAGCACAATTGGTCAACAAAAAGAGAATGAACATACACTCTCATGCACACACACACACTCAATGGGCTTCTTTCAGTCTCTGTCTACTAAACTTGCTCACAAGGCTTTGGTTGACCTAGAGCTATAGTAGAAGGCACTTATCCGAAGGTGGTGCCCAGTGAAGCTGAACACGAAATCACATGACTGTTAAGCAAACTTCTCAACTGAACAACCATGTCTATGTTGACTGGTACTTATTTTAACAAACCCAGAAGGTTGAAAGTCAAAACATCAACTCAGCAGGATTTGTATTCATGACGTAAAAAGAGTGTAACTAATACCACACTAATAATGGTGATCAGACATTCTATTAAAAGTTACATAGCAAAAAGAAATACTGCATTTATCCAAGTACAATGCAATCTCAAATACAATCTTACCCCATGTTCATTTTTTTTTTTTCTACCTAAAAAATTCAGTAATATATTTTTTATCTGCTTAGCTTATTTTTACCCCTGAGCATAATACTATCCTGCCAATGTTACCCCTGATGTTTTGAATTAAATTTCTTCCATTATATATGAGTAAATGTAGTAGAAACATTTAAATGATATTTCTAGGAAGGAAAAAAACAAATATGCCTCTTAGATGGATGAGGGAGCCGAGAAGGTTAGACATCTCTTGCAATGTTACTTTAAGTGTTGTGTAATTCTTCTAACTGTGACCTGAAGCCAGCAAAATGGTGATCTTAACAACACCTACACAATTGTTCTTGCAGCTACTGCCAAAACCCATTCAACTACTAACCCTACTACTGTTGTTGCTATTACTACAGCAACAGCAACTACTACTCTTATTAAGTCTTACAGTCTACTACTATTGTTATTAAGTTTTACAACTATCAACCCCATCACCACCAAAACCATCACCATCAACAATACCAATCCAACTAACACTCCAGCTCTAACATCACCACAATCAATCTCCCACCCACCTACATAACTTAATTATCCCAAGAACTCCAATTACTACTATCCCCACCAGCTTCTGAAACAATCACCATTATTACCACTGCCCCTGCCCCCTCCTTCTCTACCACCTCTAAATGTGTTAAGAAATTGTTCAACAAGGAGGTCATGATGAAAGGACATAGTGGTAATGAAGTCACATAGTCACGTGACATGGAGGGGAAGGGAAACAAAACAAGGTCAAATTATCAATTATTTAAGATGTCAGAAAGGAAATGACAGGAAAACTGAGTAAGTGTGCAGTAGTGTTTTCAAACAGTTTACATTCCTAATTAATATTGCTACAAGATTTTGGTCAGACACAATGTTCTTCATTGTCATACACAAGTATAATTAAACCCCAACATGACCATCATTAACATCACTGTTATTGTCAAAGACACCCTCTGACTAACAAAAGGCAGTGGATTTGCAAAATCAGAAGAGCAATTTGTCACAGGTAAATCTCTTGGACCATCCCATCAGTTTCAGATATAGAGTATCAATGAGGGCTGTATTATCCAACATTGCTTCTATTTTACAATTTGAGAAAGATCTGATTGTTACTTCTAGCAGATAAAACAACTGCACAGAGTCCTTCTCATTAACTTCTTGATATTATCTAATTATCTAGCCACCAAAGTAATTAACAACTGAGGTCAGGTCACTCATTTGGACACCTAACTTCATTAGTGACAAGATTATTAGCATCACAGAACTTCACCAGTTAAGTCACTCCTTTCCTTTTTGCAACTAAAATATTCCTGAGAAATTCCACATAAGATTGTCATCGTCATCGCCGCCACTGTTGTCATCATCATCATTACCATTGCCATCATAATAATAATGGTTTCTAATTTAGGTAAAAGACTAGCAATTTTAGAGGATGGAGCAAGCCAATACCATGGACTCCAACACTTGACTGGTACTTTATTTTATCAACCCTGAAAAAATGAAAGGAAAAATTGACCTCAACAAGATTTGAACCAGACTGTAAAGAAGGAAAACAAAACTGTAGTGCTCTGAAGATTCTGCCAGCTTGCTACTTAATAATAATAGTGATGATGATGATAACAATGATGATTTCAAATGTTGGCACAGTAGAAAGGATTATTGTAGTTGTTGACAACCAAATCAACTTACAAGGCATTGATCAACCTGGGGCTACAGTAGAAGACATTTTCTTAAAGTGTCATGTAGTGGGACTGAACTTGAAACCATGTGATTGGGAAGCAAACTTTTTAACCACACATAGATACATACAAACAAACAAATATATAATATATATATATATTTACAATAATAGAATTTACTGTAGCTTCAATGAAACACCAGTCCCCCAATGCCAAAACATAATGCAGAAGAGCTAAACTGCTACTGCTGTTGCTGAAACAGTAGCAGTCGTGGCAGCAATGGCGAAGAGTGAGTTTTAAAAATAATAATAATAATAAACAAACAAAATAAAAGCAACCACTACCACTTTCTGCTCCATCCACTACAATAAATAGTTGGTCTCTTGAGTCTAAATATGGGATTAAAGTGAAACAAAATCTAAACAAGACATGCGGGGATATGAAATCCCATATGGGTTGGTGACAGGAAACAGGTATCTGGTTGTAAAACAAAACCTCAATAAATATTTGTCTAATTCATGTTAGCATAGAAAAAGCAGACATAAGGCACATAAAATTGTTTTTTTTTTTTAAACTACCTAAAAACAAGACAATGTGAAAATTAAACAAAGTTTCAAGTATAAACACAGTTGCACAACAAAAGAACAGTATTGAAAACATTAATTTATATGGCAAAAACAATAATCACAGTACAACCAGCAATGACACCAGCAACAATTCATCTTTTGTAAATGTGTCTCGCAAAGAACTCAGCAAAGCCAGCTCAAGGAAAGAAATAAAAGTATAGAGGACTCATATTGTGAAAAATAGTACCTTCTTGCATAAAGAATTTATCCAAGACAGGATTTTGCATAACAATGGGAGTTT